>NC_056467.1:32171399-32263370 GCF_008729295.1 Plectropomus leopardus
TATGGGGCAGGCAAGTGGGGAGATGGATGGGATCAACAAAACCCAGACTTTCACCCAGAAGCCCAATTATTTTTTGGGGCATTTTGCATTTTTACTGAAGCTGCCAACATCATATACACACAGTTCCCTACACATTTTTTTTATAAACTTCAGTGAAAATTTAAATTAAAAATTAATGAATAAAAATAGCTCCCTGAGGTTTTACAAAGTAAAACTTTCTCCCATTCTGACACTTTCTTTGCATGAATTGCACACTGCCGTCCCTGCTGTTGGCTGAGTGTAATAAACATTTTTTTCATTAATTAATTTCATTGGGGATTGTCAAAATAAAGCACTGTTACAGATAATCGGCAAATTGCCAAATATCGGCCCTGATGATTGGCCAGGCCCCTAGTTGTAAGTTTATTTTGAAAAAGACTGATTGCATCTAACAAGCTTAAAGTATTCATTTCCTGCCAAAACTGAAGTGTATTTCGAAATGAAATGATGGATAGGTGCAAACGTACACGCCATCCCGCAATGTCAACAACAGATGCAGAAAGATTCCTTGCGTAGAAATGAAAGTCTTATAATCAAGCGACGATGTTTGATGAGTTGAAGTTAGAAACATTTCGCATAAAAATTCCATCTGACATGGGGATGTCTTTGTATTAATTTGTGCCACCTAGGGTAAACCTGTACCTGTTGGTGTCTGGTGGCATGTCTCCACTGTTTAAATTGTGGCACTTTATGGGAAAAAAACAACCAAAAACTAAATTGTTATCCATGTAAACATGTCAGCCTTGATGGCACATAAAGCCTGTTTAGCTCACAGAGGTAACCGAGAGGTCGGTGTCTGTGTTTCTCTTCAATCAGAAGAGATTTTTAACACAGTTCCGAGTTGCCAGGGTTGATCATCGTAACTTGCGTCCCTGAAAATATTTCCAGCCACCAGAGAAAGCAGATATATTAGAGACATGTGAGCGTTATTTGGCTCGAGACATCAGGAGAGCAGGAAAGACTTATGTTGGCAGACTGGAGGAGGGCTGCCAGCCCGCTGCGTAAAGTTCTACACTTTGGGTATTGATGACAGCGCTGAAATGAGGTCATTTGATGCACGATGGCAGAGGTGAGGTTTTGTTAACACTGTGTGGATTTGCCAGGTTGGAGAAACAGATGGAGCAATCAGGTGGACGGATGGGAAAATGAAGCAGGTTATTTGATTTTCAAGCGGGGAGAGAGAGTTACGGTTGCCAGGTTGAAGTGAGTTTTGCAGGTTGAAGTAAGAACTGCTCTCTGTGTTGCCACTTCAAACGCTATCAGGTGCGGAGGGAGGTGATTTACTTCATCATACTGATGAGGGACGTTATTCACACAGTGCAGAGTTGCCAGGTTGGGTAGTTGTAAGTTTGACCTCAGTATGACACTTGAGCGAAAAAAAAAAAGGGGGGTGGGTGACTTGGAGCGGTACAAGTCATTTATTTCCAGGGCAGAGCAGAGTTGCCAGGTTAGATCAGTTAGCACTGAAACACAAACAGACAAGAGAGAGAGACACAAACAAACAGAGGGGGGAGGAGTGTCAGTGTTGTCACTTCAGGTTCTGTTAAATTCAGAGGAGGGTTTTGGGTGCAGATTTGAGGTATCAACACTGTTTGAAGTTGCCAGGTTGGATCAGTGTTAGAGGCTTAGAAATGGGATAGTCGAGAGGTTTGAAAATCACTACATGATCCGCCTTTGCTTCTTTTATCACAAAACGTTGCCAGGTTGGACTGAAAATGTCTTTACTTGAAGACTTCTAAAGCTAACCAGGTTCCATCAGCAGAAGTTTATACTAGAAAGAGACTGGAGGTTGTTTTCTTAACTTTAATTAATGTCAATATACAAAATATGCTTTAAGATATTTTAAATATGCTTTCAACTTTTTCGGTTACATATTCACCAGTGCCAACTGATCTAGATTCCAGAGGCCTGTATATTGACATAAATGTTAAAAAAATATCTGATAACTTTTTTTTTTTTGTCCGCTGTGTGGTCAGTGCCGTTCACACCGTAGACACGCTATGTTTAAGTCAAGCTAAAATGTCCTGGATACGGCTGCTGCCATCTTGCGCTGATGAAGTCATTCGCAGCCGAAGTCTGCGCTGTATCGATATCCGCTGTGGGGGAGTTTGTGCCAAAACACCCTTCCGACCAGTCGCATTCATTATAAATCCCATTTAACATTTTGGGCATTAAGAAATTCCTGTTTCTGCAGCACTAAGTTCTTATGACCTTAGGTTTCACTACTTGCCAGAGTGTGAAGCAGCCACTAAAAGTGAACTTAATGATCAGAGTCCTCCGGCCTGAGTGACGGTTCACTGAGAGAAGAGCTACAAAGCGGGAATGAAAGTCAGCAGCAGCAGAATCAATTTCTCTTCATTGTAAAATCTTTGTTTGAGCCAAACGCTGTGTCCTCAGGACCTCTCAAACTGAACACTTTGGAGCAGAATAGACTGCTGCTTCACACCAACACACTTCCCATCTTGCATATTTGGTAATGTGTGGCTTCCTACCAACATGAGAACACTGGACGACAGCCAGAAGCAGCTTTCACCAGGAGGTGTTAATGGTTAAACTTCTGACTTTTGCCAGTGGGCAAATCTTGCTGCTATATCTCATTTAAAGAAGGACCAACCACTGAAAACAAGCAAAAACATTACATTTCAACATGGTGAGCATCCTAATTGGCAGAAAAAAATGTTGGCATTCTACATTTCTGCAAACATTTGCACACTTTTATGGTGCAGATATGTTTAAACTTGACATTTCAGCAGCTCTGTGGTTAACAAGGGGTTAAGCCTGGACACAAAACCACTTGGTTATGGTCAGGAAAGTCAAGAGTTTCATCAGCTACAGCTAAAAATACAAAATAATGGGAAAAAAATCAATTATGTGATTTTTCACCATATCAGTGTTTGGTTGTTCAACTTCTTGATTAATCAAAATGTTTTTTGTAGTAAAGGAAAGAATACTGTGGACATAAAAACAATACACAGATAGTTAACCTTTTGAAACGTAGAGCGACAGCACTTTTCTTGTGCTGCTTTCGGATGCCAGATTCAAACCTCTGAACCCGAAGCAAACTGGTGCGATTTCTTTCAAAACCATGGGAACAATGTGACTAGCAACTTTACAAGAACTGGACCAAAAATGAGCAAGAGTAAAGTAAAAAGTTGCAAGAAAATTACCTGTAAAAAAAGCACAAAAAAAAAAGTAAAAAAAACAATAAACAATAAAATTACCTTAACCCTTTGAAACCTGAATAACTTGGCTTGATTTCAATGGCAATGAGCATTTTGACAAGAACTGTTCCACTAATTGCAAGAAATTAATTGATTTAGAAAATTATTTTGAAAAGCTAGAAAAAAAATAATCTAGGGGAAAACAGAAAAAAAGCTAGGGAAAAACTATATTTATAATGATCATAATTACATTAAAATTCTGTCACAGAGTTATGGTAATTTTAAAAACATTTTTTCCCAGGTCATTTCCTCGTACATCTTTCTTTTTGTTTTATTTATTTATTTATTTTAACTTATTTTCATGTAATGTTCTTGTACGTTTTTCTATTTTCTTTTCTTTTCTTTATTTTCTGTTTACTTTCAGGTAGTGTTCTTGTATGTGTTATTAAACTATTTTCTTTTATTTAATTAACTCTTTTACATTGCCTTATTTTCAGGCAATGTACTTATATGCCTTCTAATTTGTTCAAAATTTTTGGGTCATTCTGTCATTGCTCATTGCTTTCTTATGTTTTTATATGGAAATTAAACCAATTTGCTTCAAAGAAGATCAAAGATTTTTTTTTTTTTGTCTGATATGTCTAAAGATATTTGTCCATGAAGAAAGTCCTTGTGAGTTGAGATATAGTATATGGAGCAAAATTTATCACCAAATTAGACATTTGTTTCACTCCAATCAGTGTCAAACTGCCACAGCTAAGAAAGAAAGCAGCAAACTGTATTTGAATTGACAAGACGGCTGATCCGCCCTCGAGCAGTGCACTGCTGGAGGTGCTGGTGACACCTGGCAGCCTCGTCAGGTACATTTCCCTGCTGACTGCACACAATTTGCAGGTAGAAAGAAAGTTGACCTTGCGTGATGGTCGTCAAGCCTCTACATGACTGTTACCTCTGACGGCGAAGCTCTGAGGAGCAAACAGAGCCAAGCTGCTCACCTTCGGGACTAACGAAAACAATCAGAGACAGATGGTGTGAAGTCCCTCTCACTCGCCGTGACAATTTCGTCTGAACCGTCTCTCTTCATCCGTTCCCCCTCTGTCTCTTAGTTACATCTCTCCTGTCTTTCGTCTCATCGCTAAACACCGCTGCTTTTCTCGTTCATTTAGAAAGTTTCCAACCTTTCTTTGTCCCCACTGAGAGACTCAACATTCAGTCTCCCACAGAGACGCACGGCAGATGAGTTTGGCCCACTTTCTAAACTGTGATGCCACAGTTATAAAAAGATCCATTGAGACTGAAGTGGGAAAGACTAAATAGGTGACTGCAGGAGATTGTCTGGGTTTCTAAGCACATTTTCTAGTTGGGAACTGTCAGCAAAAAAAAAAGTGCTGGCAGTCGTCCTCCTGCTGCCCCGACTCAAATCAGCCCAGCTTGGCAACTCTTCACTGGGCTCCACACTCTGCCTCGTCCACTGTCCTTTTTCTACTCGTCCCCTAGGCACTCTGTGGCCATTAAAGGAAAAAACCCGCTGTAGACATTCCTATAAAAACAGTAATAAGTTTGGTAATTTGCATACCTGAGACTGTGTGGTTGTTTGGGTTATCTCTGTTTCCTGTGCGATCCTGCCAGAAGCAGCAAACACACTGTCACATCCAGATATCTCCTGCAGCTGCAACTGAATGGAAATGCAAGAAAAAAGTTTGAGCTATCTAAAAGTTCAGCAGGAAGTGTCAGAGTTTGATTCTGATGTTCAGCACTCAGGCAGAACAGGAAGAACCCAATTGGAGAGGAGGTACAGAAACCCCAAATATGACAGGAAAAATCACCGGCTGTCCTTCTTGTCTTCTGGGGATTGTTTGAAATCATTGCGGGAAATTAGATATTTTTTAACCCGGTTGCCAGGAGAAAATGTTGGCATCTAACATTTCTTCAAATGAGAAAAAGCTTACATTTACACATGTTTCATAGATATCCTATTAATGTTTCTTAAGTGATGTAGGATACAAGATGACATCATTGGGAGGGGATGCTGGATGGCATTTCACTCAGGAGAGATGCCTGCATAGCTGCAAACAACTGTAACAAGACCACTAACAAAACCAGTTGTGATTTAACTAGTCATTAAGCGGGTTTCCATTACAGATTTGTGCCAAACGTAAGTTATATTTTCAAAATGTCAATAAAACACAATTGCGAGATGACTACGTTTCCATCAGGTGATGTTATGCGTGAGACTATGTTACTTCTTTTGTAGTGGAAACATTTCACGAAGCATGGCGATGGATGTTCAAAACATCAGCAGGTTTATTTCTGTTGCAGCCACCACACTAGGCGTCATTATTTCCAATCAAAGGTGACGTATAGGCGTGTTATGTAAGCGATAATGAAAAGGCGAGCCCCTTATACATGGGAGCGGATGAGGGGCCCCATCATTTAACCTCTAGTTCATGACATGTCATAAACATAAATGAATCCCAAACCAAAACATATCCCTTTTGTTTACCTTCAGCAATATATATTAACCTCTCTGAAGCTTACTGCTGAGCTAACCTTGCACAGAGCAACAGACAGTACTCCTCTGTTCCCAGTGTGTGGACAGGCAGAGCAGGTGTCACAGTCTTTAAATGTGGACATACGTTTATGTGTTGGTACAGCTGTCTCACTGCTGTTCTGCCAGGCCTGTTTATCAAAGGACACTCTCTGACGTTTCTCTGCGGATCAGTCTTTCAGTACAACATCACTTGTCTGTAGCCGGAGCGTAATAGCTACAGTCTGACGCTGATTGATTAACAGGCGACTGTTATGCTGCTGTCTCAACTTCAGCCTCACTTCCTCTCTATAGTCTGAGCTCTGTCACTCTGTCATTGGTAAGACACGAGGACAAATGGCGCCTCCTTTTAACCATGATGCTTTCTGTCTTTCTGTCCGTCTTTTATCTCAGTCTGTCCTCTCATCTCATCCCAGTGATGGAGGATTCTAGCTGATTGAGGGAACATGTCACTTTACAAGCCAAGTTGCCATTTGGCTGCTCCGCGTTCCTCTCCAGGCATCTGTCCACTCGTCCCCCCTCCCCTCCCCTTCTCTCCGCTCAACCTTTTCCCTCCTCTTCACCACTTATCCTTTTCTCCTGGTCTCTCTGTGCAGGGAATCTTGGCAGAGTTTGACGGACAGCTGGTTGAGCAAATGACACACTTTGAGGGCATCTAACGCACGTCTGCAGGGTCCTCCAGTCAAACCTACGTGGGTGTGCGCACCACGAGTACGTGCACGTGGACCCGGATGAGCGCCAGCAGCGTTTCGGGCCCTGTGAGAAGAGGAAGGCCCCCCTCCCTGTTAAAAGGTAGGCTGCTTTTCAGTACCACACTTTTAATGCGATGTTGCCAGTGGCTTTGGTTGTAAGATTAACTTTTAATTTAGTTAGATATTTATTTTGTCTCCGAAAAGTAATTTAGCCATCAAAATCTTAAGGTTTGGTTCAAAAAGAGTATCCTGCTTTGAGTGGCTGCACTTGTTGGTGACAGATTTGGTTTGTTTGGTGGCTGCCATGCCATGCGTGTATGTGTGTGTCTGTGTCAAAACCAATCCATATACAGGGGTTACACGGTGGTTTATACACCCACTAACTGCAGTAACTGTGCATGAGAAAGATGGAATTAAGGTAGTCTTGGTGTAATTTAGTGTGTTGTGGAGAAATCAGTTTTGATTAATACTGATTTCAACAGGTTGACACCCATTAACCGGTATCTGACTGTGTTATTATTGAGGAAAAAATGCAAAATTACGTGAATTCACAATGTGCCAGGGCCTGACATGAACATAAACTCTGTGTTGGCATGAGGAACACCTCATGTTGTCTGATCAGACAGGTGGTTTGTAAATGTAAAGTGTCTTATAGAACTAGGGATGGGCATCCAAACCCGGTTCTATTGAGGGCCCAGTTCTGCTTTTTTGAAAACCTGAAAATCAATAACGCTTGAACATATTGATACCGCTATAAAGTCTCGTGGGTCCTGTAACTTTACCATACATCTTGAGTCGAGTCATGTCAATTAAATCCAATCACCAGTCCGCATACTGTACATCCATTGTACATCAAATTAAACCTAAAGGGAGTTACCTTGTCTGTCTTTGGGGTTAAAAAAAACCCAAAACCTCCAACTCCTTCAGCTACTGCTGATATATTGAATATAATATTGAAATCTGAGTTGAAAGCAGCAAGCTAAGAGCTGGTTAACGAAATAAACGAGGATGCATAAGGTTTCATTGTGATTGATGTGAAAAAGAAAATTTAGTTTTTGGGCGAGAAACTTGAATAATGCGGTTGTCTGGGTGAAAAAAATTATTTTCCCAGCAATATAAAATGGATACTAGAGATGGAACAGCAACCTGTTTAACATCCTATCACGAGCTCTAATCATCTTAAAATACAGAATTACAACCAAAAAAAAAACGACATTTGAAGGAGCGGCGGGTAGGATTTAGGAGTGGCGGGCCGCCACTCCTAAATGAGTGTAGAGGAAACACTGAGTGAAGCTTTTCTAGTTGAACTGCGTACGATTCAGTCTCACCACCAAGCATTCAACAGGACTGATGAGAAAAATTGGACATACTAACTCTGTGGACAGTGTTTTACGCGGACATAAACGTTAAATGTCTCTGTAGCTTAGCCCAGAAGCAAATGCTAACCAGTGTGCCACTCCATTGCGGGCTTTCGTGTGATCATATCCCTTTAAGGAACCTCGTAATCTAGCTTTGAACTGGTTTTGTTTTTGTTTTTTTGTTGTTTTTTGGAGACTTTGTAAAACGAATCCATAGTGATAAATCCAACACTGAATGTCTCCAGTGATTATTGTTCCATTTGATCTGTGTTGAAAACAGTTTTTGTTGATGTTAGCCATCTTATTTAGCTGTCCATGATGCCTTTGTCAAACCAATCAGACGCATTGTTTCTGACTGTCTGTCTGTGGCTTTTGGAGAGTGACCAGCAAACTGGCTAAGATGTGGCAGATTGTGTTAGTCCACTCACAAAGGTTGCATCATGGCAGCAGGTCTCTCCCAAGTGGTTAGAGTATGTGTGTATGCACATTGCCCTATAGGCTGACATGTGTAACTGGTTGAAAATATCTCCAGTGTGCAGCATTTGTTGGGTGTCTCGTTTTCGTAAAGTTTTCATGGTCTTCATGTGTGTCTGCAGCTTCCAATATTTGGAATCAGCAACGCATTGCAATGAAGCATTATTGCTTTGTTAAAATAATTAAATATTTTTTTGGTAGTATCTGTACTTCCCTTGAGTTTTTTATATTTCTGTCAACTTTTCACTTTTAGTCGAGAGAGGGTAGTTTTATGCAGATCACGTAGGCACAAGGCTGTTAAAAAAACAGCGTATATGAGGAAAAATAACAGCTGCACACTTACTCCATGCCACACAAGTTTATTCAAGAAAACATTTCGATCCTGCTTGGGTCTTCATCAGGTCAAAACAAAAAAGAATAACTTTTGATACTTAGTACAGTAAATATCAGATACTTAAAGTTAGTTTTCCCATATGTTGGTGTGCATCAGATGTGAAAATTATACATTGTTTCATTTTTCAGCTAGTATGGCTCACTTTCACACACCTTTGTTTTTACTCTGGTCCAAAGGCTGCACCATTGCTGGATAAAAATAGATAGATTTCGCCTTTGAGTTGGATTCACTAGTCTCACTAGTTCTTTACTAGTAATTTGAGTCTGTTGCAGAAGACAAATTCCCTTCCAGGAATTCATACAGAAGTACTCACCTTATTGGTTGTTGTGGGGTTTGATGCACAGGTATGCTTTGGTCAAATGTGCTCTCTCCACCTGACTGGAACATTTACAATGGATTACTGTTACATGTCCATTGTTCCTTCTTTGTTTTTGTTTTTTTTTTTATTAACGAGTTTTCAGCCGGTTTTAATGATTTCTCCTGCAGTACTCTGGTCATCTCTTGTGTAAATCATTTTTCTCCTCTATCTCCGTCCAGTAGAGACTCGTTCTAACTGTGAAATGAACAGACCGACATACAGCAGATCTTAAGTTGTAAAGTCATGCAGTTTTAACTGTATCACATATTCCGTCAGGTCTCAGTTTGTTTAGATAAATTGCCCTTTTTACTGTTGCATTTTCCCTCAACAGATCTATGAACTATCGTTGCATTGTGGAACATATTTACCCACAAGATAATATAAAAATCAATGAAACACTGCAGACACTCCCGCTGTGTTCCTTACCACGATGTCAAACATCATTAACTCCCGTTGGCCTTGGCTGCTGGTTAAAAAAAAAAAAAAGAAAAATAATGAATCGCCCCAAAAACAAACATTATCCCCAGTTTGACACGGCTGCTTTATTGCAAGATAAACTATGCCTTTTGAATCAGTTTAAATAACTGCACCCTTGGTTTATTCTGTGCTGACGTAAAAAGCAGTAAACAAGATTTAAAAGCCACATTAAAAAGTTAACACCCAGAAATCTCCAAAAGGATTTGATGAGCTTCGGCGGCCATGGGGTGACCTCACTGATGGCTTTTACGCAAACTCATAATAGAAGAAGACAACATTTGCAACAACTCGCAATTAGAGTGTTTGTGTGTGTGTGTGTGTGTGTGTGTGTGTGTGTGAGACAGTGAATTGAGCTAATGCGGCCTTAATGGCCACATTAGTTTCTTGCTCCGACTGAATTGTTTGAAGCAACTCAGACTAGAAAATAGGCCCATTAGGTAGCTATAGATCTCATTACACACACACACACTAAAATGAGAATCTGAGACACGACAAACCTGCATGCACATACACACTTTATTCTCTCCTTCATTTTCTCATAAAAAAGTCCTCCCTCCAGAAACACACACTCAATTATGATCTTGCAATTTACCTTTATTTTGTTAATTTACACACTTTTTCCTTACACACGCACACACACGCAGACACACACACACTCAAAGAGAGTCATATCTTTCCTTGCTGCCACTCTGTGTCTCATTGAAGACTTTTCTATCAGAACTAATTTGTGCGGCTGCTGCATTCACTGCGGCGGTGACAGGAGTTTCCTAATGAGACAGTGTGCTGGCAGTAATGGCAGGTGTGAGCCTTGAATCCGAATTACAGTAATGAGATGAACAGGCCTAATGGTCACAAGCAGAATAATAACAAGTACAGACGCAGGACGAGAGTAACAATAATGAGAGCGAAGGCTGGGACACGAGTCAGACGGAGAACAAAAGCTGACTGCTGCTCCTGTGTGGGGTCCGCTCTAATGAATGAACAGAAGAGGAGAGAGTTTACACACCGCTTGGTGATGAATATTCAACTCTGGTTGCTGAAATCTAATTTTTTTTCAAGTTTTTGAAGTTAAAGTTTCTTAAACAAAGTACAAAATAAGTGCAGCCTGAATACTGAATAGGTTTCCTGTTGTTTTTGTTGTTGAGTTCTGCAGCGTGATGAGAAAATGGGCTTATAAATAGTCATCATTAGCAGTGAAGCTGCCATGTGTGGGCCTCCTCTTGCAGAGCTATTGGGCAGAAGCTTTGCCCTCAGTTTTCATGAGACCAGTTTTTCTTGACCTGTATACACTTATTACCTTTTAACAAATATGTGTAACAACTTAATCATGTTTCTTGTGCAGGTGGCTAAAGAGCTGGGAAGGTTTCAGGTCTGAACTTGTTTTTAACAATGTGCAGAGATTAGTTATCCATTCTCTAAATGTTCACATATTTAAATTAATCACTCCTACAACAAAATGAGAATGATAATAATAATAATAATAATAATAATAATAATAATTATATTCTCATAAAGACATTTTCAAAAGCAGTGTTACATAGTGCTTTACAAGGCAGCGAAATAAAACGGACAAATTGTAAAATCAGCAGATAAAACCTTACAAATTAAAAACTGACGAAATAATGCAGCAAAAATATCAAAAACATTTTTATTTGTAATTAAGACATGATGACAATTGTGAGTTTAACAAGAAGAATTCCAGGTTCAACCACGATTCCAGAAAAGTTCTGATGCGGTGAAAATTGTAACTAAAAACAGAATGCAGTTATTTGCAAATCCTATTCGACCTTTATTTAATTGAATGCGGTATAAAGACAAGATATTTAATGTTTAAACTGATAAACTCAATTGTTTTTCTGAAAATATACACTCATTCTGAATGTGATGCCTGCAACACAATCCAAAAAAAGTCGGCACAGGAGCATGTTAACCATTGAGTTACATCACCTTTTCTTTAACAACACTTGAAAACGCAGGACAGTAATTGTTAAAGTTTTAAAAGTGAAATTCTTTCCCATTCTTGCTTGATATAGAACTTCAATGTCAAACCCACGAACCATTTCCTGAATCAGTCACGTAGTATGGCCGGCTCCAGAGGCTTTTAACGTCACCACATACTTCATCGATACAAGCCTCGATACACGCTTCAAAAGGACCATCACTAGTAAAAGGGCTTGAACAGAAGCCAACGTGAGAACAAGAAAACAACTTAAATTGCAAACATTGCATCTTAGAAAAGGTTGCTGCTTTTTTAGTCCATGGTTGGTAAAGTTCAGTTATTCAGTGTGCTGTAACACAGACATGAGAGGAGAGAAAGGACCTTTAGTTTCTGGGGCTGTACAAGTTTCTCTGGATAGGAGTTATCTGCCAAATACCATAAATATACCTGTAGATGTAAACATAATGCTACTGCTGTTGAAAACACTTTTGCAAATAGAGCAGGTTGGTGTGTGTTGCGCCCTGTGCACCTCAAGGTCAACAGACATATTACCACCTGACAGCAGTGGTGGACTCAGCCAGGGACCGAGGACACCGGCCAGCTGCTGGCAGGCCGCTCAGCTTCGCTGGGTCCCTCTCTGCGTCTTTGTATCTTTATTGATCCGGATAGAGCAGCGGAGCAGACAGGCCTATTAAGGGACATGGTGTTGGCCACAGTGTTCCTTCTGTGGTCATTCAGCAGCAGAGGTGCAGCACAGCAGCAGAACCACCTCTGCGGTGAAGTAATGGGAGCAAGAGGACTTAACATTTAGTTTCAAAGCTGCCGAGGCCCAGAGTGCACTCTGCCTGCATTCCTGACTCGAACCAACCATACAGGAGACACACATAAGAGACTGAAAAACTAAAGAAATTGTTCCAAACTAGAGCCCGACCGATTTGAGATTTTTGAGACCGATACTGATTTTGTTGTGGGAAAATTTACTGATTGCCTTACATGGCGACCTGAATTTTTGAGCTGGAATGAAAATAGATCATTTCTATGTGGATTGTGTACTGATTTTGCACCAATATGACTACGCAAAAGTAGTCAGAAGGCTACTTTCTTAAACAAACAACTTTTATTTAACAATTCACTTATTTAACATTACAGACAAACAAAAATAGAATGAATAAAAAAATAAATTAAACATCAGCACTGAATGTGTTCAGCATTAGTCTTCGTCCATTCAAATAAAGAATATAAAAATAAAATACACATCAGTACTGAAGGGTCTTTGCTGACCATTTAAATAAAGAATAAATACAATCAAATAAATTGCTAAATAAACATCAGTACTGTTAAGTATTAGTCAGTTGCTGACGATTTCTAAACCACCTAAACATCATTTTCTGCATTATATGGTCTGTAAAAAAAGTTTTCTTATAGCCGCATATCAGAAAAAATATACGCCAATGCCGATATGCTCAGATATGTCTAAGAAAGGCTCATATTGGCCAGTAATATCAGTTGACCGATATATTGGTCGGGCTCTACTCCAAACATTATAAACGGATGTTTCATGCTCCAAGAACCTAATTCTGGGCTTGTGATTTATGACAGGACTTTGACCTGCTTACAGTAAATCATGAATGCATGCTTGTATCACCAATTACATGCATGGTAGCCAATATTCAATCATATATGTGATATCATAGCCTGCCTTTCAGCTAGCTTTGAAACTCTGCTCAGCTCAGTCTACATGAAGAACACTTTTCCTGCTCTTCATATCGGTGTTCACAACTTCACTTTGTTCCTCATCGGAGCAGTGGCAGTTCAGCTAATTACTATTACTCATTTGAAGATGTGTAAACTCCAATCATAGTTTTCGATTGAATACAAATAAGTAAATCATTGTAGCTTGTTGCTGCCACCTTCTTAACTCTTCTTGACTATGGTGACATTGTTGGTGTGAATGCCTCTGCCAGCTCTCCACAGATGTTGGACGCTGTCTATCATGGAGCAATAAGCTTCATAACTGGCTGTAAACCCCTCACTCACCATATCACTTTGTACTCTCTGGTCAACTGGTCGTCATTGTCCATACATAGACTTTTGCATCGGTAACACTTAATTTACAGATCCATCCTTGGACTGCTGCCAGCATATTTATCCTCCTACATGTCATGCAATCAGTGCAGTCGTAGCCTTTGAGAACGCACTGAGCTTGGCAAAAAGGCCTTTTTTTCCTCTGCCCCTTCAACCTTGAACGTGCTACAACAGGAACTGAAGCTGTCCAGTGTGATCACAGTAGGGGATTTTGAACCTGTTTTAAGGGCACCGGAAAAAGCATCTTCAGAAACTTGTTCCTATTTACTATATTTAATTTGCATCCACTTGGCACTTTAACTTAAATGTTGTTTGTGCTGTATTGGTACTGTAACTATAATAACTATATATTACTCTATCTGTAACTAATTATTGTTATATCGTATGTTGTCGGAAACAGGTCTCTCTTGAGAATGAGACCCCAAGACTCAATGAGATTACCAGCATTAATAAAGGTTAAATAAATAAAATAAGGAAAGAGGGAGACCTTGCCTGTTCCAGGTGTTTTCAAGCTTTACATGTAACTTTAGTTAGACTTCTTGTATTCTAACATTGTCTGAAATGTTGGAAGGGGCCATCTTTCCTTGTCAGTCCTCTCTTGTTTGCCATCATAGTTGAAGATGACCACAGCACAGCTCAGTGGGTTGGGTTTGGTGAGTGCGCCAATAGTTGAACAGACCAGTCTGAGCCCTGAATTCTCTGTGGCACACTGGACAGATCAGGGAGTTTTGAGGTGCAGATGCAAGTCATCTCTTGGCAGATTTCCGCTGCTGCATCCTCAGTATAGCACAGGAGCTGCTCCTGCTCTCACGGAATGCTGCATCTTCTTAGAGTCTTTTTCCCCACGTAGGTCAGTCATGAGCAAGGGTCCACTGTTTTGGATCAAAGCAAAAGCTCTTCAGTAAGGCTTTCAGAGGATCCTTGTGGCGCTTTTTTGGGCCACCTTGCATTCGCTTTCTCTTTTTTAGTTCACCAAAAAAGACTTGTTTTGGTGATTCAATGCAGGGCTATCTAGTCACATGATCAGCCCATTTGAGCTGTGTCTGTGCAACAGAGTGCTGAAAATATTTGCCTTGTTGTGGACTTCTTCATCGGGGTTTCTGTCTTGCCACTTGATCCTTAGCACTTTCCTCAAAAAGCTCAGGTGGGGATGGTTACATTTTCTGGCATGGCGCTGGTAGACTGTGTGGGCAACATGGAAATACCACAGCATGGTGGGTCTTCAGTTTAGTCTCCTGCTTTAAACCAGTCCTTCCCCATACCAAGTCACACAGGCGTCCAAAGGCTGCATCTTCAGCGACAATCTTGATATTTACTTCATCATCAGAGTGCACAGCATGAAACAGAGTCTTTTAAGGGAATTTAACCTGTCAATGGCTGAAAACGTTTGGTTGTTTACTAAGATGGTGGGCTCAGTATGGGTGTCCCAGGAACCTGTCAATAGAGGGTCTAGCAATAGAGGTGTTAGGACAGGACCCCTGAGACAGAGGGAAAGTCTTGAGGGAGTGATCTGCCTCCTTCCATGGCTCTCTGCCAGATACTAATATTATGCCCAGTGGCTAGAGACACAGCATTAGTGATATATAGTCACTTAGCCCAGTGCTGATGGACAGAAGGTACTGTAGTACTCTGCATAGCTTGACCTGTAAAAGGGAGTACATGTGAACAAGTAAACAGTACCAAACCATTAGGACCTGGACTTTGGACCAGCAGAACCAGCTACATCTCAAAGCAAAAAAGAACAGCCTCTCCTTACACATTGCAATGTTATACATTTGCCATGTGCCCGCAAAATGACCACAAGTCTAGTCGTGTTTGAAAAAAATGAATATCTTGCTTTCAGTTTGACATACAAACTGTCCAGATGGTCCAAAAGCTCCAAACGTTTCTTTTTATTCTCTCCATATTATAACCCCCTTTTGTGATTAAGCAGAGAATTCACTCCATTTGGGAGGGAAATATAGTACAGCTCAAAGTACAGAGCTTTCCTTTCAAAATTGTTGATGCAGAAGAATAAAGTATCATTAGCTGGTACAAATACCTCAAAGTTTTACTTAAGTACAGTAATTAAGTAAATGTACTGACTTACCTTTCACCTCCAGATGGATATACTCCTACAGCTATAAGCTCATAAATGTGAGCACGGTCAACGTTACAGTTTGTACTCTATTCAAACCTGTCATGTTATTATTTAATGTCAGCAACTTCAGTGTGCTCCATGTACATTTTCTGCTGGCTCTGCATAAAACTTTGGCTAGAGTTGTATTGTAGAATAAGGCTACAGTATGTCAATTATGTAAGTGCTTCTTCAGCAATAACACACATCCAGTTTTGATGATGAAGTAGCAAATAAAGCATCCCAAATGGCCTCCACCTCCCCTTGCTCTTTCACTCCAGTCCTCCCTTTATCTCCTCTTGAGGTGACTTCCTGTTAGCAGAGAGGCGACAGTGGCTCAGTCCCAATACACCTCCTGCCCTGTACCACTTAATCCTCACTCCTCTATTTTGCATGTTCACATGTAGAGACCCGATGTCCCAATTATTGTTGGTACTGAGGGTTAGGGCGAAGTGACCTACCCAAATGGAAATTTTTAAAGGCAAATTCCAAACCAAGTGTTACTGGAAAAAAGCAAGATGGCAACAAAAAAAACCCTCGTGTTTTTATTTTTGTTAAAAAAAAAAGATTTTAAAAGTATGTACACAAGCAGTGCATTATGGTTCTTTTCTTCATGACAAGCATAACAAAAAAGTGCTAATATGTTGATGTCTGGGTAACTGGGTAACTAACCAGTGCTACATTGTTATTGATGATTTCTGGGTGACAGTCCCTCATTTTGACATATTTCCATGTTGCATTGCCCCCACTTTGATGCCATATAACTCCAGATATGTAAGTTAAGTCCAGCAGCAGAGTTACTTGTTTCTGCTCTTCTAATATCTTATAGAGTGGCAAGATAGGGGCATGGGTTGCTGACGTTAGCCTACAGAGCGCAGATGGTGGCCTGGTTATGAAGCACCGTTCTTTTTTATTTGGTGACTTGATCGATTGATAGAGTGAACCTTAGGTTGTGAATGAATTTAGAGTGGCAATGCTTTTCTATCTCCGGATAATTGGTAAATGTCATTGTAATAATACCTTTTAAGAGGTGTACCGCAGGGGGAAGGAAGGACCTGCGGTACCGCTCCTTTACATACTTGGGGCGGATTATTTATTGCCAAAGTTGCCTTTCAGCATCTTGGAAGGTTAATCCCATTTCAATAGGGAAAATTCAACCACTGCTTATTGTAACTCTGTTCCCAGAGACAAAGAAGCCAGTTAGGCTAACGCGGTATGTATTATTTCATACCTGCCTCAAATTTCACCGGGGAACAGGATGGTATATATAATGGTATAAGTGCGCACCGCAAGGTAACCACCCCCGGCATACGCACGCACACACGCACACTTAACAGCAAGTGCATTGCTTACTTTTAGCTTTTCATACTAATGAATACACAATTGAAACCCACAAATTGTTAGAAAAGTAATGATGTCACATCTACTTTCCTTTTTATCTTTTAAAGATTACTTTTTGGGGCTTTTATTGCCTTGAATGGACAGGACAGTTTTAAGCGTGAAAGGGGGAGAGAGAGAGGGGGGATGACTTGCAGCAAATGGTCAAGGCCGGATCAAACCCAAACCCGTGGAGGCAAGGATTCAACCTCTGTATATGAGGTGATGCCCCCTACTTTCCTTTTTAAACAGAGGAATGCAACAGTACACCTTTTGAATTCAACTTTCTCTTTGTCACAGAAGAGTTAACTAGGGCTGAAACGATTCCTCGAATAATTCGAGTAACTCGATTACAAAAAATGATCGAGGAATTTTCTCTGCCTCGAGGAATCGTTTAATTTTGCCAGCTTAAAGCATGGTATTTCGCCCCGACTACTTTTAATGCGGCACAACGCGCTGACGTCACGCACGTAAAGGAAGAAGAAAGAGGCGGCAGATATGTTTGGTTTTAACCATGGATGTAGAGGTAACGACGAAGAAGGCGACAAAAGCGAAGAGAAAGGCACAAAGAAAAGGCAGAAAATGTCAAAAGTGTGGGAGCATTTCAAGCTGGACACCAAGGCGAACACTGTGTGTATTCACTGTAAGACAGCGCTTGCATACCACAACAGTACGTCTTCAATGCTGCAGCATCTCCACCGAAGGCCCCCTGTTTACTCCGAGAGCGGAGGACCGTCACCCGAGACAAGGAAAAATTAAGTTAACGTAGCACTAATTAATGAGATTAACGTTACTGTACCTTGCTAACATAACGTTAGCCCTGCGGAGGGCTAGGTTTCTATTAATTATGACTACTGTGGATGCGTGGCTAATGTGCCTTTCATACAGGCTTTATTTAATCTGTAAAAAACACACAGCTGTAGAGTGATGAGGGTGGAAAATAATAACATAATAAAGCTAACTGGGTAGTTAAAAAAGGAAACCAATGGTTCATTTTTAGGTGAAATGTCTTATTGTCTCATGTATATTTATAATTGCTCTTTAACTAAAAAATATGTTTTATCCGATTACTCGATTAATCGATGGAATTTTCAGTAGAATACTCGATTACTAAAATATTCGATAGCTGCAGCCCTAGAGTTAACTGCCTCATTATCTCATCATAAATTACATTCATTCAAACTCAAGGGGAGGGCAAAAGACCTCAGCCAAACCGTCTTGGTTACTCTTGTACTCTTGGTAATAGTAAATCTTTAATTGACCAAGTTAAGTGTAACCACGGTCTACTGCCCGTCTACCTCTGTCTGATATCACAGTGTCAGGCCTGTCAAAACTTTATTCTAAAATCAGTAAACTACACCTTCAGTCGTCTGCAATCCAATTACAGACTGACCTGTTTCCCCACATTGGTTGAATCCAGACTCCCTAAAAACTATATTATTATTAGAGTGACAGTAGCTGACAGTGGACAGCATTCAGTGATTATCTTGCAGTTGTGTGTACAGACCTGGTTTGTGGAGCTCTTCTGGAATGGTTCATTCCTCCACAGAGAGAAATGAATGTACCCATGATAAAACTCCACCGTGAGGGTTACTTGACCAGTTTGCAGATCTGTCAGGAATGAAACTTGCTTTGAAATAGTTGTAAATATATTGTTTGCACTGTGATAATGGTTACATTCTTCTGAGCTGCTTCTCAGTATAGTTTTGTTTTCTCCTCTTCATGCATTTTGGTTTGGCTGGGTGTAAATCCCAGGGGGGGAGTTTTGAGGTGCTGTTGTTCTAAACTGAAATGACAATTGAGTTGGAGTGCTTGGAACTGAATTTTTGATTGTGTAGAATGAGGCAGTGTGGACTGTTTGCTGTAAACTTGCTTGTTGCATCTACACATCAAATTGCTCCACCTCACCCCCACAGTTTTGTCAAGTTATCCATCAAAGCAAAGTGAGCTATTGTTGAGATTGAAATTGAAGTATTTTTCTTGCGGCGCTGCTGTTTATGTTTTTATGCTTGATTGCAGGTTGTTTTGGAATATTGTTGTCGGATTTGACTCTGACTGGCACCCCAGACTATAAAGTAGTATGACACAGCCACAGAATCTTGTTGGTTGATCAGGTCTGGCTCACAGTTAGTGTTGCAGTTTATCTCAAAGGTGTTGAGTGGGGTTGAGGTCAGGGCTCTGTGCAGACCAGTCCTGCCACACTAAACTGGCGGAATGATTATCTTTGGCTTTGTGCACAGGGACATCGTCATGGTGAGACAGGAAGCCAGTCCACTAACTGTCAAATGTTAACTTCAGAGGTCTAGAACAGGGATACTCAACTTGCTTTGCTTTGGGGCAGCTTTTGAAACAGGAGGCTGGGGGCTAGTAGTTGCAGCCCAATACACATCTGGAGGATTGTAGGACATTTCTAGGATGAAAGGACTCTTCTAGGATATCAGGACTATTTAAGGATTTATCAGGGTTTTAGCATGGTTCTTTACTTCAGGACATTTCTGGGGTTTCAGGATGTTTCTAGGGTTTTAGCATATTTCTTGAACTTCAGGTCATTTTGGGGATTTCAGTACATTTCTGGGATTAACAGATGTTTCTAAGATTTCAGGACATTTCTGAGATTTTAGGATGTTTCTAGAATTTTAGGACTTTCTAGGATTTTAGGAGTTAACTAGTACTTCAGGACATTTCTAGGATTTCAGCATATTTCTAGGATTTTAGCACCTTTTTATTTTGATAAACAAGCTCTATTTTGATGCAGTTTTATGCATTCCGGCACCTTATGTACACTAAGAGTACAAAAACAATTCCCAGTGTGAATCACTTTATTTTTATTGTGAATTAAAAAAACGTTCAGGGGTCCACCTGGCACCCACCCTATACAGGGCCAGATTTGGCATGCAGGCCATGAATTGATTATCTCTGATCTAGATGATGCTTGAGAAGCTGGCAACATTTTTTCCAAGATGTTTGTCAGTAGTGGTTTGATATTTTCTAGATGTTCTAGTTCTAGATTTTCTAGTTTCTATTTTATCTCCTACACTTCCTTTAATGCATTTATCTATTCTCAACCCATTCACCAGAATAAATGTAGGCATTGTACATCTCTATAGTGCACATTTGTTAGTATTATGTGGCAAGATACATTCAAACTTCATGTTTCAACAAGGCTGAGGTCAGTGTGTGGTTAGGTTTAGGCACTGCTTGGTTTTGGCTAGTAAAAGACCATCTTTTGGCTTAAGATAGCCTGTTGTGGGGACACAATTCCTGCTGGAAAAGCAATGATGTCTAGGTAAAAAATGTCTGTTGCACTATAACCACTGGAAAAACAGCAACACATCTCCACAAAACATCAATGTTTGGGGCCCAAAAAGCTAAGCTAATGATCTGCTAAAAAACAACCAGTTTTCTCAAACAGTGGTCTACAGTCTCCTGATGACAGCTCAGATATTATGTCAATATGTATGAAAAGTGCAAATTCAATGTAGGGGTGGTTTGCAGAAATGAACAATGACAGCATTTCGTTTTGGCAACTGGACCCCTATTTACCTACTCTAATAGTTAAGCTATATTACATTCATTTTCATACAAGGAAAGTAAAACCACAAGATCACAAGGTACGGAGGTAGTTCAGAGACTGTTCTTGATCTGTTGTCCTTCATGCACTAGTTTGCTCTGTCGATTCTTATGTCTTATCCTGATAGGGTTAGGAAACACCCTACTAATTATTATTCTTTCCACAACTTTGCACAATGATGATATTAACATCTGTGTGCATTTCTTTCTGTTTCATTCGCAGTATTTTCTCCAAGCTCAGATTCCCCATTTCCTCGTCTTTGCATGGTGTTATCTCTTGCCACAGCGGCAATTGTAGTCAGTTCCATAAAGCACCAGGCTCTTCGACTGTCTGTCTAATTAGTTCAGCGCTTTCCTTAATGACGGCTGGTTTTCTGCCAAAGTGCCGGAGCTGCTAAAAACAGTACATGAGCACCTTTTGGCTGCTGTTTGGTGCCTCTTTCCCTCCTTGTGGTTCAGTTTGTTGAAGGGAAGGCTGCCTGTATTTGGGTCCAGAACTCTCGCAGCTGCCTTTTATTCACAGAGCAGTTTATTTTCGTTATTTTTCATTAAAGAAAGTCATTTTCAAATATGCATTAGTGCCAGTAGTGATTATATTTCTGAAGGCAGATTTATGTATGTGTGTGTGTGTGTGTGTGTGTGTGTGTGTGTGTGTGTGTGTGTATGTGTGCCATTGTGTATTTACATGTCTGTGCTTTAGAGATAGATGAAGTACTTCTGTTGCCAAAATTCATTTTCTTGGCATTTCTTTATCATTTGATTGGCAGCAGTGCACACACTCGTATTAACACACACGAGTCTTACTGTGTTTACCATTTTACAGTAGTCTAAACAACAGTTTGTGTGTCTTTTTCTGTGTGTGTGTGTGTGTGTGTGTGTGTGTGTGTGTGTGTGTGTGCGTGCGTGCGTCAAGGAAAGGGAAACCATGAGACATAGATCAATTTAAGAATGAACAATTACCATCATTATTATGCACATGTGGTTGGCTGGTGCTACTTGGTCCTTATATTAACACAACATGAGCAGATGGTGACCAATGCCGACTGTCGCGATGGTTACGATTAGGCAACAAAGTCACGGATGAAACGAGGCACTTGGTAAGGTGTAGGGAAAGAATCCCTCACATCCACACGGGAAGTCCAAACTCCCACAGGAAAGTTGGTTGTATGTGGGACACAGAAGCACTAGAAGCACACTCGCGCTCCTTATTTAACATGGTTACTGGCAGCGTTGTTGCCTGACGCTGTCCTTCAGCGTTTCATGCGCACACAACCTGTTTCGTCAGGCAGTGTTCTCAAGTGACGTCGTTGGTGAGCGTTGCATGTGGAAGCCCCAGGTGCTTTCTAGCCATCCACCAGCGTACAATAACAACACCACTGGTTCTGTCTGACTTTTCTTTTTTTACGACGCTGTCAGTGTGCGTTACATGTGGGTGCAAGGTGGATTTTGGCGTCACACTTGTACGCTAAAAGCACTGACAGCACAGCGCTATTTGACAAGTTCAGAATGAGAACGGACTAGATGAGAACATTGATACTGGCAAAAATTCAGCAAAACCCCTGATTCCATTCATTGCAATCTCAGTGGATGGCAACTGTAGTATCGTTATAAAAAGGGAAAGAGTGTGGTCACCGTTATTGAGATAAAAACCTTCAACTGCAGTTCTCTGGTTTCCTGTGTATAAGTGCAACACATTCCATTTCCACTTGTCAAACACATGGTTAGGTTTAGGCAACAAATTTATGTGGTTAGGAAAAAAAGACCATGGTTTTGGTTTAACATTCATACTGGAAGTGAGCACTGGACTCCTGTGTGAAAGTCCAGGGTTTGTTGGACCCATCCACTGCCCCTCCTTCCTGCCCTATAGGACCTTTCCAGCTCCTAATATTACCTAATTACTGGCATCGTTTCAAACTGATGCCATATGTTGACGCTAAAAACTGATGCTATCCAGCAGCCAAAATCATTGACTGAACAGTGGTATCTGATGACTTTGGAAAGAGATCGGGCTGGACAGTGGGACTTGCAACATGCCTGTCCATCTCCCTGAGTGCCATACCCTCATGTTTCCAGGATTCAGGTGCTGAAATGATTTGTCCCAGTGATACTTAACCTTTGGCCTGTAGTAGGATGTCCAGTGGCAAGCCTACCATTGTCTCATTTACAATAAAAAATAGATTAATATGCACTGAGAGTAATTTGCCAGAGTGCATTAAATTGAGCATTTATATTGTGCTTCCCCTTAACAGAAGTCTGATTTTTAATATACTGATAAATATGTTAACTGTCCTCTTGTCACTTTGCAGAAGCGGCCCTGTGGGCAAAGCATGTCAAGTGTCCCGGAACCAGCTTAACCCTTCCTTATATTTCACACTGAAAGACCAATTGTGATCGAGCTAGCTTAGGCTGGATAAACATCCCTGGGTTCGCAGCTGGGTCTTCAGCTAACGTGCTCATCAAACACAAAGTTGCAGTCGACTCAGAATCACTGGATCTGTATGCTGCAAGCACACATCTGAGAAATGAGCTCTAATGTGGGATTTCAGCATTCATCTTCCAAAATTAGCACAGATAACTTAATAATGGCAAAAATCTCAACTCGGTCTCATGGCACTCTCCCCTGTTTGTGGACTCTGCTGCTGCAGGATGTGTGCCGCATATGTAAATTTTTTCATTGTTCCTCTGTGCTGAAAAGAATTCCAAAGGCCTGACTGAAAGGCAATAACAGCAGCCTGATCAGCTGCTTGGCTTTGCTTTTGTGTGCTAATGCTCTCCTGAGGAGGCCCAGAAGGTCTGTGTGAGGCAGCTCAGTGGATGTGAGAGACGTGCTAATTTTGGAATGATGGAGAAACACGGTTTGCTTGCTTCTGAATTCAATGCGATGTTGGCTGATGATGGTTGATGATTAACTAAAAGTGTCTCCTGTACATTTGACAGACATGCTCTGAACACGAATATATGACCTGCTTTTATTTAGGTCTCATAAAAATGACTATATTTTTGTTTCCAAATCAAGCAAGATGACATTTACATTTTTGGAGGCATAGTTTCATCATTGTCTTTTGATAAGTTATTGGGTCTTTTTTTTGACACTTAAATTGCTTTTGCCTGTTATTTTGTGCAGATATTTGGGGAGGTGCAAACAGATGAGAAGTTCATTGAAATTAGGCATCACAAAGAGTTTTGCGCTGAGAATAGAAGTCTCAAAAATGTGTATAGCAAAACAGCACGGTTATTTTTTTATTTATTAATCTATCAATTTTTTTTTATTGATTAATCTATTGATTTTTTTTTGTGATCTAACTATTATTTTTTATTACTCAATTAATATAACAACAAATTTACCAAAAATGACATTTTAAAACGCTGCAGGGCATTATTCCACAGCAAAAAATAGCCCAGTCTTAACTGGTAATCTGTGTTTTACAGTGTGATATAAAGTCTCTCCAAAATAAAATTAATGCAAGAGCTTGTTCCACACAAGTAAAAGGAATGTAGAGCAATCTACATTTAGCAATCCAACAGCAAAATAAACAAAACATGTCACTTAACAAACAGTTAGTCTTTGTGACAGTAACAAACCTCAAATCTAGCAGTCCAACAAAACATCTTACAGTAAAATTTGTCCAATTTGAATAACACTATAACTGTTCTCTAACAGAAATAATTATAACTAGTACAATCTTTCTGCATCAAAATAGTCCAGCCTTAACGGGGCCTTAAGGTAAACCACTGCCTGCTGATATGAGTGCTGTACTTTCATATTTATAAGCACATATTCCACTCATTTATGAAGTTATACAAGCTCCTGCACAGCTGACAACCCCATCCTGTAAATGTTTCAAAATAAAATGCATTGTTCACATCTTGTATTTCCTCATCTCTGTGACATAGAGAGACTTTAAACCATGGTATAAAGATTGATACATGAGCGCCGAAACAAATAACAATATGCCCGGTGCTGCTCACGCTCTCGTTCCGCGCGCTGTGTGAAACGGTGCGATGTCAACGCGTCGCCCCAACTCTAAACAAAATAAATACTTAAGCTAATGTGTAGAATTAACGAAATAATGCATCAAATGTCAATGCAATTTGAAATAAAAAAACTCAAAAAAAAACTCTT
The DNA here is from genome assembly GCF_008729295.1 of Plectropomus leopardus. Lineage (NCBI taxonomy): Eukaryota > Metazoa > Chordata > Actinopteri > Perciformes > Serranidae > Plectropomus > Plectropomus leopardus. The sequence continues at coordinate 32,196,111 of NC_056467.1, forward strand.
CTCATTCCAATGTCGTCAAATAGTACCATTTTTGCATTGATTTTGGTGCAAGATCCTGAAACCAAAAGCCACTTAACACATGCAGACAACAACAGGCTGCTACAAATAGCCCCACTGCATGCAGGTGTGCTTGGAAATGTCCACACAGTCCATGAGCCCAAGACCCTTTACCTTGTCAACACATTCTCACTCTCAACTTCTAAAATACCCAGGCTTAATCCACCCCCTACACATCAAACTGAGATGCTGTAGGTACCACTGCAATGCTAGTTTTGGATGCTTGGGATGCAAACTTGACATCTCTGCTCACTCAACTAACATGAAAGTTTTCAAATGGGTAGAAACTGGAGCAGCTATGTAAACAATATTCCAAAACCTTGCAATGGCAGTATTTTGTTTTGTGTTAAAAGTGAATGAAATTGTTTAAAATCAAGGACATTATGTCCTTGCATCAACAAGGAGCAGAGCAGCACTGACTGGGTGGGTGCATAGACTGTTTGCATGCTTATCTCTTGTCTGCTGTTCATTGCTGTCGATTATTGTGTTGTTTCTCTGTATTGTGTGTATTTGTTTTCCTATGGCCAGCTGGTTGGGCTGATGTTGGGCTTATACAAAGCTGGTGGTTTTTAGTGCACATTTCTGTGCCTTTATGCAGTGGTTTGGGCCATGCTGTTGTTTAATTGTGCTACTTTCACGCAGTGTCACTGGTCATGCTGTTCAGTTGTTTATTTGTGCCTATTTCTGTGCCGTTACGCAGTGCTGCTGGTCATGCTGTTGTGTTGGTTTGTGCTTATTTACGCGCAGCGTGTATCTTAACTCATTGTTGTTGATTATTGGTCATGCTCAGTCGTTTTTATTCAGAATTTGTGCTGTACAGTGCAAGTACAAGTGTGCGCTGTCGTCTAGCAATGAATGCACCTGTTGTTGAGTTTAAGATGCCCCCACCACCACCACCACCACTCCCATCCAAATCACAGATATACAGATATGCCCTGGCGCTGGGTCTGTCAGGATGTCATGCCGCATTACGCTCTTTATATGCATCATTGCATCTCTGTCTTTTTAATAATAAATATCCATTTTCATGTGAAATACACACTTTTCACATGTTAAATGCATTCAGTCTTTTTTTCAAAATGAATTTATAAGTTAAAAAAAAAAAAACATTGGTTTTCTGATTTACTTGGGTTTTGGCAACAAAAGTGCCTGATCAGGTTTTGAAAGAAACATCACGGTTTGGCTTAAACAAAAGCATGTTTGTTACGAACGAAATGTTTAGTCCCGTTACATATGTCTGCATTATGCTACACATTACATGCTACACTATGTTATTATTAAAATCACTCAATGGTCTTTTGGTTGCACACATGAAACCTCCAGGGTGAAAGTCCGGAGTTTGTTTGACCCATCCACCTCTGATCCAACCCACCCTCTTTGGATAATGTCACTCTTTATACTACTGCAGTACTTTATACTCTATAATACCGCCATCCAGTACATCTCATACCACCACTAAAGGCACCCTCAGTGCATCGGTATCTGACCTAAAGGGCCACTGACCAAATGTCTTGATTTGATAAGTTCGGAGAGAGATCGGGCTGACTTTGCGCTGGCTGTTGCACTTGTTCCCATAGTTTTCTTTAAGGTAATTACAAAAATCCTTTTTAATCTTTATGACTTGACACAGGTTAGAGATGTTGTCCCTGAATTTTCCTTTTGTAAAGAAGACACAGAGTACAGGAACCACCTATCAAATCACCATGTTGAAATGTAAAAGTATGAAAAGTTATCTTGTATTCACACAGGCATGTTATGAGGTTTCAGTGACTTTTCCACCTTCAGCCTGTTGGTTTCAGATCCTGCTACATGTATTTGTTAATAAGCTGCATTCACATAATGTGTTATTCTACTCTTAACAAAAACCTCACTTCTGCCTCTCCTCCATTTATTGCTCTGTGTGAAGGCTCCTGATAAATGAGTGCAGTTTTCAAACTATTGTACTGCAGACAGCCAGACTGTGCTCACAAACTGCAGAACATTGTATAATAAAACTCAGCGGATATGAGCCCATGGTGGCATTATGCTTTAGTGGACATACAATGACAGGCATAATTTGCCATGGTGGGATTTGATTTCCACAGTGATCACAGAAAATATGGTTGGACAGGTTAATTAGTTTCATTCAGCTTCCTGCTGTGGAACGCAGCTCCTACGGTTTACTGATAACACTGCGGAGAGCTGCTGATTTTCTCACTTTTTATTTCTGTTTTCTTTTTTCCCCTTATCAAACCAGCGAGCCAAGTTTATTTATGTATCACATTTCAACAACAGTGCAATTCAAAGTGCTGTACATAAAACATCAAGACAAAGTGCAAAAGAAACACATTATGAATGGACATTTAACTTAATTTAAAAACACTCATTAAAATGAAAGAGAATGCATAGTAAAAATAAGCTTAAAACAGAAAAAAAAGAAAAAGACAGTGAAGTGTAAGAAATGAATAATTATTTAATTTCATAAGAGGCAAACAGGAAAGTCTTAGGCCGTGATTTAAAAGAACTGAAAGAGGGGGAACCTGCCGTTTACTGAGACTTTAGGAGCATTTCCACTACATGGTACCAGATCTACTCTACTCTACTCGCCTTTGGTAGTGGGGGTCCTTTTCCAGTAGAAGATAGTACCGTCTCAGTGGAGCTGGTTGTCATAGCGATGCTGTGTGAAACTGCTGTGACATCATCTTCAACGTGACACACATACACACAGACTCCAAACGTTGGCACCTCCTCGAGCAACTGCGGCATGATCTTTCTGGTTGTCATTTTGGGAATAAAAAAAAAAAAAAAAAAAGATGCAAAACTGCGGCTGCTACAAAAGCCTGGCTGTTTTCTCAGACCAGTCAGTGGTCTGCAGTGTTTCACATCACCTTTTAGTACCTCATAGTACCCAGTCGGCTTTTTGGAACCCCAGAAGAGCAGGTACCAAAAAGGTGGTACCAGGTACCAGGTACTTTTTCCTAATGGAGAACCAAAAAAGGCGAGTACAGTAGAGCCGGTACTTGTAGTGGAAACATGCCATTTGTTCCAGATATATGGTGCATAAAAACTGCTTCTCTTAGTTTAGTTTTGACTCTGGGGACACGAGAGTTCAGCCCATCGTCAGAGGAAAATATTGGCATTGTACATGTCTGCAAACCACGTTATATTTGCACATTTCATATCTACATTTCCTCTGTGATGTAGGTTTTGACTTTGTATTTAGGAGATGGAAGGGATTTAGTTTCTTGTACTGGACTGATAGGTTTCACACTCGTATCAATAGATAAAAGGGAGATAGAGGGGATGGAGGAAGGTATGTCACTTAGAGATACCTAACAAGCTGGAGACTTCTGTTCAAGAGCAACAAATAACAAAACTGGTTGTCAGTGCTGTGTTTCCAGCTGCTTTTTAGGTAACAAATTTGGTGTTTTGTATCAAACCATTGCTGTTTCTCCAGGCGAGATAGCGTTGTGTACTTTTTAACTTCAAATGAAACTTCTCAGAGGCATAGTTTTAAAAAATATAAAGATCTAATTTTAAAGACCTGAGTTGGTTTGCAAAGCAACTAAAGCATACGGCATTTGACAGATAGTGATACAACTTCTCCTAGGAGCCGGCCCTTTTTCACACACCAATCATTATAGGCACTGGATTCACTCTTCCCAATTTTTAACCATTCCCTAAAATCATCTGATCGCGGTACCATAAAAACATGTTTGTTGAAGAAACAAAACTTTTGATGTCCTTGTTCCAGGATGAAGCCGGCGTAACACAGCCTGTTAAAGTGACCTAAAATGTGTCATTAACTTAGCTGAGTCACACACAAGATAGGACAAGAAATTTATTATAGACATATGTGTGTGTTGTATGTGAAAATATATATTTAATTATGACAAAATGTACATTTCCAACACAATTTTTTTTTTTTTTAAACTAAGACATTGCTGTGTTTCTAGCCAGGATTTTGCCCCCAAACTGGGTATTCAAATCCAAAACAGGATCTTTTTCCTAACCCATAAACAGGTGTTTTTTATGTTTACACATGACCATTGTAGAAATGTAAAATTGTTTTTTGTGGGTCTGTGAATGCAGTGCAGCAGGCGGAGTTCTTTTTATCGCAGCTGAATGTCACTTGTTGGTTGGATAATTGATCTGTTAATACGTTCACAGCTGATCAGATCAATGGATGAGAGAAGATATTTGCAGATTTTTGTAAGTGAAAGAGAGTTTTAGGCCCAACAGAGTGAACAGTTTATTTTCACTTCTAATGTGCCTGATGTCCTGCTGCTCCTCTCTGCCGCTACTGTGCTATAAGCACTATAAAAAACGCAACAGTGTATATATTTTTAATACCGCTCCTAATTAACAAGCTCCATTCATTAAGACTATGGCGGGACAATTGGACTATGGCTGCCCGCCATAGTCTTGGTTATTGATGGGAAACACTGCGTATGCTAAAAGCTCTGACAGAGCTGCGCTATTTGATGAGTTAGTGGTGAGAACGGGCTGGATCAGAAATGTACTGCGGGCACTAAACCATTCAGGGCTTTATAAACCAACAGTGTTTTTTTAAAATTGGTCGTCTGACGGACAGGAGGACAGGTTAAAGATGTCAGGACTGCAGTAGTATGACCCACTTTCTTGGCCCTTTCTTGTAATTGTCTTAATGTGGCTTTGGAAGTTAAGGTGTGAGTCCATGACTATACCCTGATTCTGGGCTTGGCTGGTGTTTTTTTGCCAACTGATGCTGTGTGCTGACTTTCAGTCATTTCTCTTTGGCTCCAAAACAATTATCAGTTTTGTCTTTGTTTAATTGAAGACATTTCTGGCACATGCAGTTGCTGATTCGTTCGATACACTTACTCGGTGCTTGTTTTGGATAGACCATAGTCCCCTGGTGATATAATTATGCAAGTTTGTGTGTCTTATGCATAATTATGTTAACATGTATAATTATGAGAACATAACAGCAACAAATCACAGGAGAAATGAAAATTAAAATCGTCTTGCCTTGAATGAAAATGATGAAGAAAACTCAACACCAGCATTGATAAGACCTGACAGTTGAACTTGAAAAAGGCGCACAGAGCCAGATACCAAACACAGCAAAGAAATGAAATACTGTAAGTCACCTTGATAAGGAAAGAATTACACATTATGTCACTCTGGACAGGTTAATACCCCACTGAGCGCGTGCAGTAGGCCCAGGATGTATGACATTGCCACACTTTCAGGAACAGGCTCCTCTCTTTGTGCCTGTGGGCAGAACAAAATTATCTCTGCTCAATATTTCATATTCTGTTGAGAATAGATAGTGAAAAAAGCTGTATAACATTCTACAGGGTTAATGTGATGAAAGCTGTAAAATGAATACACCCGCAGGACAAAATGTAAGGCAAGCTTTGGATGCAGGTACACTGTAATAGACCCTTTTATTTTCTTTAATCAATATTTTTTGTGTGTTTTCGGTTTCATTTTTTTTTGTTTTGTTTTTCCTTTTTTAGTCGAGAAGAAGCCACTTTTTCCATAATTGTAGCAATTTCAGAAAGCAATTTTGGCTATGTATGATTGCGTCCTTTGTTTTATCTCTCTTTTTTTTCGGAACATAAAGACAAAACATACAAACAACACGTAACATCGAGGAGATGTTCACAGTAAATTCACATATTGTTTTGGTCTTTTCATGTCAATGTTCAACAGTACAAACATATTCACTGGTAATCTCAACACCTTGCCATTCAAAGTCTAAAGAAAAGAGAAAAAAACAAACAAGTATGAAAAACAGTAATTATAATAATAATAATAAATAATAATAAAAAATAATAATATATTCTCTCTCTCTCTCTCTCTCTCTCTCTCTCTCTCTCTCTATATATATATATATATATATATATATATATATACAGTGTTTCCTCTAGGATTTTTTTCAGCAGCGGGTGGCAGGCTCTCCGGGGAGCCGTGGCGGCGTAAACAAATGACGCTTTTTAAAGGCTGAATGTAAAAATAAAAAATAATAACAAAAATTCAACAATAAAATAATAAAAACAATAAATAATAATTTCTTGATGGGGCTGTAATCAGTGGCAAAGTTTGCACCCAGGCTCAGAACAATGGATTTTTCTTGGTTTTTTGTAGAACAGCTCTAAGGCTCTGTTGTACGGAAATTCCCCAAGAGGTGGCCCGCTGATGCTCAGCAGCATACATGCTGCAAGGTGATCCCCCTGCAGCCTGTTTCTCAAGTCAGTCTTCACCTACAAATAGAAACAATAATAATTTTTATTTATTTTTTTTTATTTATTTTTTTCAACCCATTTAGGGTCCCAGCCTGATAGCCTGTGTTTCCCTTTATGTTTTTTTCCTCTCCTCTCATCTCTCTCTCCTGCACCATCACTTTGCTCTCCTGCTCCTTCACTCGGCACTTCCCCTCCTGCACTCTGCTCTCCTTCACTTTGTTCCACTGCTCCTCCCTGTCTGTTACTTGTCTTATACGATTACATAAAACATTAACGTTAGATAATTTACACTCAAGTCACATTTGATTACAAGTGTGAACATAATTTTTTACCTAACCATCATAATTTGAGTCAGTAAAAAGGCTAATGATACCTGACTAGCGCCATCCTCATCAGGTGTCTTTCTCCTCTTTGAAAAATATTTGAACAAGCTCATCTGAAAATGCAGTCAGCAGTTACATCATGGCGTGTATATCGCTTAATGCTATCAATTAGTTTACTCACGTTAGCGACACTGAGTTGAGTTGGCACCGGGGCCCAATTAACTTAAGCAACGTAACCTTAGCTGGCCATCAATATTTTGCGAATGTTTATTTAACTAATAAAAAATCTATTATAAGTTTTCTTAAGCTAATAAGTCTACCTTTTCTCTGGTAAGTTGCACGCTATTTTCAAGCCGACACTCCTCTGACTCTCCGACCTGATGCCTGGATGCCAGTAGCTAATTAACGTCGGCACCAGTTAGTTCTGTTGGGGGGTGGGAGGGGGCGGTGGTATCTACCCCAAAGAGTAGATACGGAGCAAGATAGTTATCTGCCTCAGCACTCGCGACACCCAACGCAGTGCAGGACTGTGCTGTGATGCGGCGGTGGTGTATTTGCAATTTAAAAAAAAAAAAACAACCAAAAAAAAAAAAACCACATTTGAAGGAGCGGCGGGTAGGATTTAGGAGTGGCGGGCCGCCACTCCTAAATGAGTGTAGAGGAAACACTGATATATATATATGTAAATATAATATAAAATATAAAGCAAAGTTAAAAAAACAAAAAAAAGAGAAATGAACAATTAAAAACATTTTGACTGATTTTTGACTGATTTGTGACAGTCCTGTCATTATTGGATGTTTCATACATGTCATATTATTAATGTTCCACAGTGATGTAGTGTATAAGCTGACAACAGTCACTTTTACACAGAGATGGCACCAAAGGGCCGCAACGAAGTCCTCCCTTTACACCGCTCCTGCACTTCTACTTCGAACCAACTGAGGCAACTGATGCCGGCGTGATTGCGCTCTGCTGTGTGATTATACACTGCATCACAGCATTCTTTCATTAAAAGAGGCGTGATGGGTGCGTGACATAAAACATATGCGTCTGCAGCACATTCATTTACCGTCTCTGTTATATGACAGCTGATCTCGTCCTGTGCTCGGTTGGTAAGAAGCTCCTGAATCTCATTGTTTTCCAAATTTGTGGACATTTATGGCCACCTTTCTTCTTCTTCTTTGAAGAAGAAGTCTTTCTGACTTTACACTCGTTTCGGGGCTGTTACTACCTCTGCTCCCGGCTCAGAGGCGAGATCACTCTGTCCTGCCTGTCTCTGCATAATGGCAAAATATTCCCACCTTGAACAGGCAGTGTAAATGCAGCTTTTGTCATCTGGAGGATTAGGGTATTGTGGATGGGTGTGACTTATAGGTGAGAATCCCACCAAGCTGCAGACCACTGTTCAAGACCAGAAATAATAAAAAACCTGTGGTATTTTACAGAGACATTGCTGTGTTTGCCACAGAGATCTGTAAACCCCCCCCCCCCCCCCCAAAAAAAACCAGTTTTTTAAGCCAAATCATGATCTTGTCTTTACCACATATAAACCACAGCATTGTGGCCATTACTATAGTATACAAATGTTAAGTTTCCATGGTTTGCAGAAATATAAAACACTTTTTTTTGGTGATTGAGTTGCCGAAAATCATAAATGGCCTTTTTATTTGAAGGCAGTGCTAAGGCCTTTACTGTGAAACAAGTCATTGTGTTGACGATGACATTAGATTTGAGGTTAGCTGACAGTGTCTGGCGGAGCATAACATCCCCTCAGACCAGACTGAGATAGAGCACAGGGCTGACTGAGCATCCTCAGCTGGGCCTGAAAACTCTTCAGCCATGTACATCCTGAGCTCAGTGTGTCTGAGTGAGCGGCAGGAAGAGACACATGATTCACCTCAGATCCAGTCCTAATTAAACTGTCCATACTAGTCTATAAGATTAAAGCTCAAATCCCTGTAAGGGCTTTTATTTGAGTTCCTGCCGTACTGGCTGAGATACAGCACAGGCACATACAGGAGGGATTCAAAGGGGGAAACCAGACAGAAATACAGGAAATAAAGGCCTGACAAGCGGTTTTCTCTTCCAACCATATGACTCATGGGTCATTTACCTTGACACGACATCCACTGCATTTTTTATTTTTATTGTTTTTATTACCGAACTGCTAGATTAGTGCCATGATTACTGTGTGGTCAGATCTACACTTGATGTGTTGATTGTTGATTTTACTTAAAATAATTTTGGAAATGAACTGCCTTGAAAAAGGAAAATAATTAATTTATACATTATTAATAAATAAATAATAATTATTATAAATAATAATTTAACTTTTTTAAATCAGATTTTTAAGTGTATTTATTAATTTTGGGAAGTTGTTACAACTTACAAATGACAGTTGAAATTACCTTGGTCTTTCTAAGTGTTAGCAACCTCAGTTAACCAAGTAGGTCTGACTTAAGTTGATCATGACAAGGAGGATTTAGCCAATGATGAAGTTAAGAGATCTGTGAGTTCTATTTTGTTTTCATATTTAAGAAAATACAGATATGATTGACTAGTTTGCAGCCAGCAGAATACAGAAATAAAGCCCAGTAGACTTGGTTTCAAAAAAGCAACTAAATATAACTAATTGTCTTAATTTATGTTGACATTATAACTAATTGTTAAACTTACTTAAAATTAAGTGACTGACTTAATTTTAAGTAAGTTTAACAATTAGTTATAATGTCAACATAAATTAAGACAATTAGTTATATTTAGTTGCTTTTTTGAAGGTAATGCTTTTTTCAAAGTACAGTGCATCACAAGTGAATGCTTGTAATGCGTTATGAAGTCCAGAATTCGAGGTCAGTGAGTAGAGAGCTGAGCAGCTTTTAACTGCCTTTTTCAAGATGATTCTTAGCTTTTATAGAAAAAGAAAAAAATGTATTCCTAGTCAGCTGTATTGAATAGTCTCTGTGATTTCTTGTAAAAGCAAAGCCACTGGTGTGCTCCCTTTAGAGCAGCAGCAGCAGCACAGTGGCTCAGACAGGCTCAGACACACACCAACACTCAGAGTTCTGGATGAATATCCAGAGTTTGGCACAGAGGCAGACATTGAGATGTAGTGGATGGTGAGCTGACTGTGCTGCAGCACTAAGAGGCCGTCTGGATGTCACACTGCGTTGACTGCATAGTCTGTTACATGACTGACTGACTGTAGTGTATTGCAAAGATTACCACGCAAAAACCTGGAGAGTAAATTTGCATCAAGGAGCCAAACCCAGAAGCTGTTGGTTTTCTTTCTGCCCAACATGCCCTCCTTCACCTCCGCTACACTGACTACAACCTGAGCATGCCTCATTAAAGAGACGATTTCAAAAGCCCGCAGTTCCTTTGGGGATGTGTGTGGATCTGCAGCACTTAATGAAGAATTTGGATACACTGTATATCATTTTCTCCAGGCTGATGATTTCACATGCAAATCAAAAAGGTGACACAGAAACCTCCCTGTTTTACTGTAACCACTTTCTTTGAATGCTAAAGAAGCCTATTTAATGGTGAAATGTATATGTTTTTCATATTAAAATTCCATGCCATTCTGGATCATCTGTATCGTCTTCATGTCTAAACAGCATAGTGTTGTTGACCTCCAGAATAATCCTTATGACTTTTTCAACAATTAGACGAATGAATTCTTTCATTCTTTCTTCGGCCGTCTTTGTGGTTAGGATTTGGTTAATTTAATCCTCCTGCAGACTGTGAGATTTTTGCAATCTTAGAAGTTTAGTGCAGCTACACTCTGTGACATGGATCTTAGTAAACTTGGGTACGACATCAAGTTTGATGCTTGCAGACTGTGCGATGATGTCACCTACTGATTTGCAGGCTACGACATAGATCCATCAACGTCAATATGCATGAACAAAACATCCTTGGCCTTGTTAAAAGAAAAGCACTTCACATCTTGCCTCTCATCTTCTTTACTAACTTCCCATTTCTTTGTGCAAAAAGAGGGAGGAAGAGAGGATTCGTGTAATGATGTAATGCGTCTACTTATGATGTTTTAGGCATCCTTCTGCGTCAGCGGTTTACACTCCGGGATGCTGTTACTGTGACGTCAACAAATGCACGTGGTGGCATGGCACTGCATGGTCCTTATATTAAGACAACATGAAGACATGGCGACCAGCGCTGACTGTCACGATGGAAAGAATTACGCAGCAAAGTCACAGATGGATAAAAAAATGGAAAAAAAAACTCACATTCACACTGGAAGCGAAGTCAGAACTCCCTCAGTTGTTTGTGGGACTCATCCTTTTCGCCTCTCGCCCATCCTATAAGTGCACTTGTGCTCCTTCTATTATGTGGTTACCGGCACTGTTATTACCTGACGCTGTCTTTCAGCATTTCATGCGCACGCCACTGGTTCTGTCAGGCTGCATTCTGAAGTGACGCCGCCCGTGCGTTGCATGTAAACGTGCCCGGTGCAGTCCGACCTTCTGGCGGTGTAATAACGCCACCAGTTTTGTCTGAGTGCATTCTCATCTGACGCCGTCCAACAGCATCTGGTTGGACACAGAAAGTGCCTTTTGGCGGCACGCTTGTACACCGAAAGCAGTGACAGAGAAGATGTATTTGACGAGTTCGGAGTGAGAACGGGCCGGAACAGTTTGGTGTGATTTAACTCTGTTGAAATCCTATTAACAGCATTAATAGAGAGATACATTTCTTAAAGATGGCCGCCACAGAGCACAAGAACATGACCAGCTCTACCAAAAATGCCCTTTCAATTCCCCTCCTTCCTGCCTTCTCTCTCCCACTCTTCACTGTCTGTCCTCCGTCCTCATCCTCTTCCATCGTAGAGCTTAAAGAGGAGCAGCAGGGAGAGAGCAGATAAGGCTGCGGCCTTGTAAGCTTGTATATCTCCACAGACAGACAGGATTTCCTCCGTCTGGTTCAGGAGACGCTGGTGTTGAATCTCAACACCAGAAGTAGCTGCTTTAGGGAGAAACCAGTAAAGCTTCACCAGTCGCTCCCAGTATACTTCCCAAGGCTTTCTCACAGAGCCAGGTTTATCATCGGCACACACACACACACACACACAAACACACATGCCGTTGCTGCAGTTCAATTTTCTGTGCTCGTCATTAAACGTATGTTTACTCCATTTGAGCTAATGGCCTGCTGTGATTGGTTAAAACCTTTGCAATGCGTAATCCTCAGGGACCTATCAGAGCTCAGCGCCGTCTGGGGAGCACTGGGCTGAATGTACTGATGCACTCTGGGTAGTCCGCTGGGAACTCCTTTTTCCTCTGTGGTGGGAAGTCAGTGAAAATGAGGTGCATTTGTGCGTGCGTGCGTGTGTGTGTGTGTGTGTTTGCAGGGGTGCTACATTTACAGAAGACTGTGGAGACCAACAGAAATTCAGTGTGTTCTTTTCTCTCTGTGCTGGCTGCAGCTGTTTGTTACTGGGTGGGTCGGTAGGTACAGACAGGAGGTAGAAAGAAAGGTTTGGCAGATGAGGTGAAAGAGTTAAGTGGGTAGGTAAAAACAGCGAGGTAGGTGCTGGTATGCGGAAATCAACTGAGCCTTTCTGCAGAACGTAAACCAGTTATGTTTAGTAACCAGCAATCAACCAAAAGGTTAGTAGATCAGATGATTGCAAACAAAATCTCACATCTTGAGTATTTCAGACTATTAGATTATACGAGGAATCAATCTTAGACAGCAATCTAATGTAATATTCTGCCAGAAAATCCTGACATGGACTACCCATCCAAACACTGGCTATAGTTACATGCACACCAATATTCTGCTGTTTTCCTGTTTCTATTAACCCTCAACCCTCAAATTGCGCAAATTGAAATTGCTAATATAAAATATGCCAAATGAAAACAGGCCAGTTTCAAGAAAGACTTCCATTTATTGCAAAAAAGATTTTTACGCTCACATGGGGTGATATTTCAGGCAATTCAAAGAAGGCAAATTTTTCAAAACTGCAATGGAAACTTTGTCTTTTCTAGGTCACATGATGCTATGGCTATGGGCTTGTTGATAAGAACTGGCTCCCTCATGATTCAGCAGGAGCTACAAGAGGTTTTACTCTGTAACACTTCAAAAGTTGAGCAGATCATCTGGAAGTTTTGAATCCACTATTCCTCTGTGAAATCGTGGACTATCAGCTCCCAGAAATCCCTCATACGTGAAAACTCCCATGTATGAGAGGCTTGCCTTTCCATAATTGTTTGCATAACACGCTTACATCACCATTAAATGGAAATAATGACGGCCAGTGTATTTATTAAGGGACTGAAGACGGGCAGTACAATAGATATGAACATACTAATGTTCTGAAATCCATCACCATGCATCTTGGAATGTTATAGTGAGAGAAGCAGCACATAACATCGTAAGAAAAGTCACATAACATCACTTAATGTAAATGCAGTCATCTCGCAATTGTGTTTTTTGTTTTTTCGACATTTCAAAAATATCCCTTAATTTTTGTGCAAATCTGTAAAGGAAACCTGCCTGCTGTTACAGACCAAGTACACCCCCACATGACAACGGCACTCCCCTGTGGCATTTGGGGAGTTGCTGGCCCTCCCAGCAGGAAAGTTCACTATGCGACACAGCAAAAACTGCTCAGGAGTGGCTTGAGGAGTATGACAAAGAGCTTAAGGCATCAATGTGGTGTCTGAATTCCCCAGTTCCCAATCATGTCAAGTACCCATGGAAGGTGCTCGTACCCCAGAGGTCCTGTGTCCATGCCTCGACATACCAAAGCCAAGTCTGATCCGCGGTGGCATAACACGCTGGGGCCTTGAACCTGCTGACACATGGACACAGGACCTCTCAGGGGTGTCCTGTAGTGACTGGTACCTGAGTGCTTGCTCGATCAGATTGGGATCCGGGGAATTTTGAGACCAGGTAAATGCCTTGGGCTCTTTGTCACATTTCTCGGGCCATTTCTGAGCAGTTTTTGTGGTGTGCCATGGTGCGTTATCCTGCTGGGGGGGTCACTGCCATCCGGGGTTGTATGAGGGGTTGCACATGCTTGATTACAGTGTTTGGGTTGTTAAGTGACATCCACACGAATGCCAGGTTTCAAGGTTTCCTGGCGAGGCATTATATAACAAAATGATCAATGTAATTCACTTTATCTGTCGGTGGTTTTAATGTTGTGGCTGATGGGTGTATATACGCACATATATTTGAGGAATTCAGTTGTTTTGTTGCCAGGTTCAGCGTGTAAAGTGGTGTGAAAGTTATGGAGCTAAAAAAACAACTCAGTGTGTTCGCTTGCAGAGATATGAGCAGCACAGGTTAACTCCAAGGTCTGCAGGTACTCTGGATGGTTCAGTTTGAAAGACAAAGTGTGTCGTGATGACTAAAGCTGTTTGTAAATGCTTTCCTGGCAAGTCAAGTGTGGAGGCTAATGCGCGTCTCACTTAACAACACCATCCAGAGTTAATAAACAAGTGAGGAAACGAGGCAACCTGTTGCTTTGCCTGCCAGAAGACGCTGGAAACATGAATGCAAGCTTGGTTTGGATTTAAAAAAAAAACAAAAAAACAAAAAAAACAAAAACCCACTGGCTGCTTAATTTAACATCTTACTCATAAAGATGTGAATAAACTCGTATTTTTAAAAAAGAGCCAAAAATCAATCCAAAATCAGCAAGCTGTAAGCTGTATCTTATTGAACATTGTTTCTTTGTTAATTTCATTTTGATTTTAGTTTTTTTTTCTTTATTATTAGATACACTGCACCATAGTTAGCTAGCAGCTAATTTGCATTTGCAAATTTTACCTTCCCTTGGAAGGTAAAAAACAAACAACCAAACAGACAAAAAAAAATACAATAAATAAAAATCCATAAACATTTCACTGCATAAAACAACACAATACATAAATCGAACATTGATGTGAGTATTGTATTGCATAAAACAACATAATATATAAAAGTCTGTCATTGTGAAATCAGTATAACAGGCAGTATACAAGTCATTTTCAGGTGATGTCACTTTCGTGCAGATTTTAGCCAAAAATCGAGGCTGGTTTTAAACACAGCAACTCCCAGAATCTCTTATGCTTGCCCGTATGGAGTTCCACTTCCTCACCACTGTGACTGAAAAAGCAGAATGACCAAATGCTCTCTGTCTAAACTGTGGCACCAAGTCAAGGTTTTTGACTTAGGGAGATAGTTCAGCCAAAAATGAAAATTCAGCCAATATCTACTCACCCTCATGACGATGGGATGTCGGGTGAAGTTTTATAGTTCGCAAAACACTGCTGGAGTTTCACGGGGAAAAAGCGTAGCACTCATCTCCCAAATAATTGAAGCAAATGGTGACCAGGATTTAAACGTTAAAAAAAAATCATAATAAAACCACAAAAAAGCGGAAATGGTGACAAGTATCTTAATAAAAAGACCCCCCCATCCCCATAAAAGAAAATAAGCACCAGAAAAAAAGTAAAAAAAAAAAAGAAAAACTCAAACAAACAGAAAATGTCCTTAAGACATATAAACATTTTTTCTGTTACATAATTTTAAACACATAATTGTAATTTGTAATTTATTTATTTAAAAAGGGGACAGTGTACATTAATCCACATTTGAACCAATGTAAATGCACCCAAGTAAGCTGGAGAGCTAATTTTCATCTGACAATAATATTATTAATTGCCTGATGTCAATAGGCATCCTAAAAGACAACGGTTAAGACAAACTACATTAAAACAAAAAGACACACAATATAATTGAACATTTACAAGTTAAGAATATACAACACAATTAAGAGAATTATAAATAGTTTTTTGATCATGTCTTATCCCCCCTAGCTAATTTTCAGATTTCTCAGGTTTCAGAGCTTTAAATGTTAGTGAAAGGAATGCGGCACAAGAAAGCTGATGTCGATCCAGGTTTTTAAGGGTTGATGTGGAAAAAACAAAACAAAATGAAAAAGTCGTACTCGGGTGAGTATGAGGCCAAAATGTTCTGCCGTCAGGACATCTCACCATCTCGTGTGATTCATGGTGTTTGCAGCCACAGCAGAGCTGACGTTCACAGGCTGAATATGGAAATGCGACAGGAGAGGAGGAGGACTAACAGCGATCCTGTGTGGGATTTGATGTGTTGTGATGTTGATTACAGCTTCCCACCACTTCCATCTCTTCAAATTTATCACTGCTTGATGATAACCCCCCCCCATGCCTATCCACCCCTCCACCCCCCCACCTCATCTCTCCATCTATCTCCCATCTGTTCCCCCCTTCTCTGTCATATTTACTTTAGGTGAGGATGCAACATGAAGGAGTGGTGTTGTCGGGGAGATCTGATTGCAGCATCCCACCACTTTTGTCAGTCACAATTCATCATTTTATCTATTTCTCTCGCTCCATCCATCCATCCATCCGTCCGTCTCTCTCCTGCATTTATTTGTTTATTCACCGAGAGGAAGATGTGATATGAGGGAGAGATGAAGCCGACATTGGTTTGATGGCGATTGCAACATCCCATCATTTCTGTCAGTCATAATTTATTGGTTTACACGTCCTCTGCTCTCGCGCTCTTTGTCGCTCTCGTGTTGATTTAGTGAGAGGAGGATGTGATGTGAGAATTAGCTGATGTAATCTTGTGATGTTGATTGCGAACTCCCACCTCTTCTGTCCAGCAAAATTTATTATTAGCTTTGTTTCTGCAAACCATGAACATGTTACATTTGCACATTTGATATGTATCCTATCACCGTTTCTAAAATGACAGTGTATGGGGTGACTTCATCTGGAAGTGGAGGGGATGGTGCACATGTTGCCAAGCTGCACATCACTCAGAACGTTTACATGATGTTGGAAACAAATCGAATTATTGTGTTAGTCCGACTAAAACTAGACTTTTAAAATACATGTAAACGCGTTAGTCTGACTGATATCGGACTAAATTGAATTTCTCAAAATTGGACTAACAAACCCAGATAATTCAAACTTAAACTGGACTTGACCCAGCCTCCCTCTGTGGTTATGGATAGGGACTGTTTGTTACTTATGAGGGGGGAAAGGGTCCTGCAAGGCATTTAGGAGGGACACTGTTTTTAGTTTTGTTTTGGGTGAGAGACATACAACTTAAAAAAGTAGCATTTTAACTTTTTTTTTAAATAAAAGTCACACTACAGCCACCCTCCTCCTCTAATAAATACAGTCCCACAACACCAGCACAGAAGCTAAGCGATGTGCTGCTGTGTACGCAGCCAAACATATTTTAGACACCTAAAAAACACTCAATATCAGTTTAATTGTTCACTATATATGAAACGTGTCAACTCTTTAACTTCCACAACAGCTGATGGAGGCAGCTGCGGTGTGGACAGAGTGATGTTTCTGATATAATAGCTTCAAATCCTGTCCGCTATCTTACAGTAAGGTTAAGCAGTGAAAATTTTCAAAATAAAGCGTAGGCTACTCTTAAACAGATATTGATTTTTTTGGTGGCTTAAAACCACTAAGTGTTAACCAAACCATGATTTTTTTTCTGACTACATACTAAAACATGCCTTTGTTGCACAAGGAAATAAATGGACTAGGTGTAAGGTGCCGATGCTAGTTTATTTTCAAGAGACTGCGTGCATCTAATGTCGTATTGTTGCAGTGTTATAACACTGACTCATGAGGCTCACACGCGCCGTAACTGTTATCAACTTTGTGTGTCCAAACGTCGGCTTTTAATGTTGTCGGTGCTGATTTTAACACACGGTTATCTCGAGCCACTGTCGCCATTTTAAGGAATAAACAACAGACTTTGTTTGGGGGTCAAGCGGGCCTCTGAACATCAATCACACTCTGGTGGCACTCACACTGCCCCCACAGGAGTGGGGCGTCACTACAACGGAAATAATTGATTTCAGGATTTTGTGAATCGATATTGAATTGGCAAAAACATATTGCAGTGCATTGATGAATTGATTTTTTTTTACCCAGCCCTACTGTCCTGGCACAACAACAACAGACGCATGAGAATACCTAGCGTGTCTATTTGAACGCCACTGACCAAGCGGTCGTATTTGGCGAGCGTGTTAAAAGAAATGTTAACTTTCAGTGTATCAGATACATAATCGATAAATATATTATCCGTGGTTTATAGTCATGTACAATGCCGATATTTATTCTAATGATTGGATCCTTCTGTCTCTCTTTCTGATGTTTTATCTTATGCTATTTTCATATTCAAATTAGCTTTACAGCATGACAATTACTAAATACAGTTTTGCTAAAGTCAGTTATGTTGTGAGCCTAAAAACTTTGGCGACAGATGAAAATTATGCACAGTATATTTACAAATAAAGCAAAAATATAAAAATAAAAATGCCAAAATGTTTAAGAGCACTATGTAACTGCCGTCAATTTAGAATATAAGTAAATAAAATAAAAATAAAATTAAAATAAAACAAAATAAAAAAATAAAAATCAATGTCCCTGTCAGAGATATCATTGTTACTGTGCAGCTATTGACCTTTAAGGTTTTCTGAGGTTTAGGGAACTTAAAGATTTTAGATATGAATTTGGAAAAATCATGTTCATGGTCATAGTCCAAGAGTTGAAAAAGTGATAATAGGCAAACCGCATTCTCTGTAACTGACACTGTGCACGCAAACATTTACCTCAAGCTCCTCCATAACTGCAGTCTTAACTTCATCTGTCTCTCCCTCTCTGTATCGCTCTATGTCTGCTTTCCTCTCTGGACCTTAGTTTAATACAGCCTTTGTTTGTTTGACTAACTTTTAACTGTACCTCTTGGTAAGGTGATTTTTTTTTTTTTTAAAGATATTTTTTTGGGTGTTTTTGCCTTTAATCGATAGGGACAGCACAAATGTGAAATGGGGAGAGAGAGAGGGAATGACATGCAGCAAAGGGCCTAGCCCGGAGTCGAACCCGTGGCCACTGCAGCAAGGACACAGCCTTTATAACTCTATCCACGAGCCACCAGGCACCCCGGTGATTTTTTTTTTTTACCTGTCAATATCTCGTGTTTCTGCAAACGTTCTGCTCTGTGAGCTAAATAAAGGAAACATCTTTAGGGACGACACATTGACTTCCTCTGCCTCACACACACACTTCCTCTGCTTTGTTTCACATTGATCCTGTTATTAAAGCCACACAAACATAAAATGCATCATCTCAACAAGCTGAAAGTGCATTTTCTTTGAGTGCTCGCAGCGAGCCGATCGAAGTGACCATTTAAAAGTGACTAATGTTTTTGTGCTCACTCTGTTACGCACAACTCAGTATGTGTATGTGTGTGTATGTGAGTATGAACATAATGTAAGCTTCTAGCGTATGTGGGTCAGAGCAATTGCGTGTATGTGTGTGTGTGCGTATTTTCTACTCGTGCTTTTGTCTTTGGCCAACTAACCAGCAGTGTTGATTGGAAAAAAGATCTGTGTTTCCCTGGAGCTCGCTCTCTGCGGAGGTTTCCCTCTAGTGTCAACATTTTGTCTGATCAGCAATGGCTATCTGAGCTTGCTGGATGGATGTTAAAGAGATACAAACAGAGAAAACCTTATGCATAATTTAACCCTTTGAAACCTGGATTGACATCACTTCTCTTGTGCTGCGTTCAGATGCCTGTCACAGGTATTTAAACCTTTCAACCCAGAATCTATTGGTTTGATACCTTTCGAAAAACATTGCTGCAAATTGCAAGATTTTTTCTGAAAAAAGGCAATATTGTCCAGAAAACCATATTTCTAATGATCGGAATTATATATTTAACAAAACTGGTTGTGATTTAGCGAGCCATTGCTGTGTTTCCAGCTGCACTTTAGGCACCAAACATTGGTGTTTTGCAGAGCAGCCCATCACTGTTTTTTTTTCACCAGGGATAAGGGCATGAAAAACGGATGTCATTGGGACTTGTTGTGTAGGGATTGTGTCCCCAAAACTGGCCCAAGCATTTTCCTGAATATAACAGTGTGTTTTTTTGTGCCTAAACCACCAGTTAACTACAGCATTATTGAAACAAAGTTTTAACAGATCACCACATAATCATGTACAGAAATAAAGAAATTGAAGGCCAACATTTAGGCCATGTTTAGACAAGAATGACCGTTCTAAAGATGTACAATTATTTCCTGCGTTTTAAAAAAACAAAACAAACCACGTTCATATGATAACATTTTGAGGCCAATCTTTGTGTACACAGATCCACAAAAACAACTGTAAACTCTGCCGTATGCATATTAGGCCAGAACTCAGTGGTATAAATTACAGATAAATGCATTCTTTTACAGAGTGCTCAGTGTAAACAAACAAGAAGATGATGGCGAATGCATGCACGAGATCCGAAAGCGTTAATAAACGCAGAAGAGTCAGAAGCGCAAACACAGCTCGGTAGTCCACCATTGTTGTTATTGTTGTTCTCCTACTCTGAATGGCTATTTGTCTGAAACGTCATGCGCAAATTGGGGTGACATCACCGTTCTCACAGGATCCGCGTATTGCCAGTTCACACTGTGACAGGAGGGGTGGCGTTTCCAAAAGATTACACTTTGCAACCTGGTTTCTGAAATTTGCCTTTTCAGGCGCCAAAACTCTGTTGTCATGTGACTGAAAAGTCTTTGTTATATTTGCAGGCTTAATATACAGATTCATATTTCAGGCAACTCAAGGTAAACTATTTAATACAATTAGCACCTTTGATATGAGGGACAGAGTGTGTTTGAATGAAAAAATGTAGTTTTGTGAAGTTAAAATAATATAGTATGTTGTGCCAGTTGTGTTTTGTAATGCTGGTTTAATTACCATTAAAAACATGTCAGTTTAGATCTGATGATTTTATCAGTTTTAGAAGGAGAAGAACAATAAGAATGAAGTGTAGAGATGGAGGAAATGGTGGAGGGAGATGGGGGGGGGCAGAAAGAGAGCAGAGGAGAAAATACACGAAGATAGAGAGAAACAGACGATAGACATTGAGAGAGTAAGAGAGAGAGATACTTGGCAGGCAGAGCAAAACACTTTGACACCTCGTCATGCTCGGCCCCGAGACACTGGCACATCACAGCGTTTGTGTGTGTGTGTGTGTGTGTGTGTGTGTGTGTGTGTGTTTGTTTGAGAGAGAGAGTGAGAGTGAGAGTGAGAGAGCGGGAGACGAGGCTGCTCCCACCAGCAGGATAATCTACTGTAGATCAACAGATGGCCCCCCCCCCCGCAGTGTGTGTCTTGAAATGTTAACCCATGTAAGAGCACATGCATCTTTGATATGTTTGTGTTCATGTGTGTGAGCATGGATTTTGAATGTGTGTGTGTGTGTGTGTGTGTGTGTGTACTGCCTATGTAAAAAAAAATTGAAGAAAACCAGTTCCCTGCTGTGAGGAATTTGACAGCGTTCACATATATACATAAGTATACTTATATACGTATATGATATAAATAACAACTTCTTTGACTGAACTTAATAACTTTTTGATTTGATTCGCGTTTTGATTGAAATGTCGGTAACACTTTCTATGAAGACCACATCCATAATGCATTATGAGGGCATTCATAGTGAATTATAATGCATTAATAATGCATCAATATGTACCTAACTTCACTTAAAACAATGGTGACTTATGATACAGCATGGACTGTTATAGCACATGGGGAGTCCTTACTACAGTTGGTTGATGAGAATATTGGTATTTATAACGCATCATATGACCCATCAGTCAACCCTTTAGTTTCTAACCAGTCAAGAGCATCCACAAGACACTTGATACTTATAATTCATGATAGTCACATCTGTTTTATGACTGTTAATATAGTGCATCAGTAAGCAGTATGTGTGTTTATGAGTGAAGTCATAAAGCATTATGAATGCATTATAATTCACGATCAATGCCTTCATAATGCATTATAATGGTCTTATAGAAAATGTTACTGAAATGTTTTCTGTTTCCCAAAAGCTATGATGGAGCTTGTCTGATGAACTGATAGTTTGGCTGCTGCGACGCATTTTAATAAACAATATGAGGGTCATTAATAACAGTTGTATAAATGACACAGCTTCCTTGCTCCATTAGAAGGTAATGATCGCTGGTGATAAAAAAAAAAAAAAATAAAAATAATAATTATCACATACTGACAAAACAAAACAGACTGAAAAAAAAATCTTTCATCAGAATCTAATGATCTCGAGAGACAATAGAAATATGGAAAACAAAACAAAGAAAACTTGCTCTCTGAACATCATTAATAACCATTACTTTAAATGACTTTTTGATTCATCATTGCTGCTAATTGCCCGGATAATTCACCGGCAGCTGATGAGTGAGTTTCAGAAGGTGAAGAGCACTCTGTGTGGAAGTGTTACTGAGTTTGTTTGGCCTCCTTTTAAGATGCAGTAAACTACTGGCCATAGGGAAGCTAAGTGTTGTCAGTCCTGCTGTCCTCCTCCTGCCAGTAGGTGAAGGGATTATTCAGCCCCTTTCTGACTACACACAAACAAAAAACCCAAAACACTCATTAACACAGGTTTTTGACTTTGTTGGGAAAGGTTACAACTGACATTGATTCCCAGGACAAATAACTCTGCAGTAGTTGAGGCTATTTATCTACTCCAGCTCCAATCTGTGGTGACGCAAATGCAACACTTAAGTGGTCATGCTAATTTTTGCCCCTTTTGAAGTGTATATATACATACATATTTTTGGATTACAGATATCAGAGGAACTATTTTTTAGTTATGGAATATGTAACAAAATGAAGACTGTTGGCTTCATCTCTTAAAGGTGTCCTTGTGACAGATATAGATATAGATATAGATTAGATATAAGTTAATTTAAAAAAAAAAAAAGAAGTAAATATGTTTCAGCAGTGGGTTGATTTCTTTCAAAAACATGGAAAAAGGGCAGTAAGCAACTTGGCTAGAAATTGAGAGAAAATGATCAAAAAATTGTCTACATGTATATTGTAATCAGGTTTCTTGCAGATCCTGCAGATTATTTTTCGTTGAATATGTCAACTCCTTTTCTTAACATAATCACAGTTCATTGTCTCCTACATGTTCCACCCCAAAAAGTGTTTTCTTTTGTTTATTTTTTTCCAGCATTTGGTGAACATAACTTCTACTAGACAAAAAAGGTCATGTTTTATGTTACAATAAACATTTCTTCAAGCAAATTGTCCTTTGGTTTTGGCAATTGGATAATTGCTAATTGGAGTTTTGGTAATTAGGAAAACAGAATTACACTTGATTCTGAGTGGAATTTAAAAAAAAAACAAAAAAAAAGCCTTAAAAATCCTAAATCTACATTGCCTGAAGCTGCAGGAACCCTGATTGTAATTATATGTTTAAAAGTATGTCACAAAAATATATTTCTATATTATTTTTGCACTTTTTTAGGTCATTTCCTTGTTTGTTTTTGTGTTTTTTACTTTTCTTTATTGCTAATTTTAGGAAAAAAAATATTTTTTATATTATTATGTATATTATTATGATCTTGGAAGAAATTGGTGGGTGGTATATGAGAGTGCAGTTTATATTAAAATAATGTTAGTTGTCTTTATACTTGTTGCTGAGCTGTGCCGTCTTCATGAGTTAATCATTTCTCCAGTCTGGGCAGAGCTGTTGGAATTTTTTTCATGATTTTGTTTATTTTTCAAGGACAGGTGTGTAATGTGCTTCCTCACTGTGTGCCCGTTAGTAGATACACTTTGTGACATGTGACCCTTGCTTTGCGGGTTATGGCTGTCTGTTGAGACTTTGGGAATAAAGTCGCGAGTTGAAAAAATAATTATTAGAGAAGAGGAAGAACAGCTTCTCTGCCACACAAGCTGCATTACAATGGATTCCAGCACTCATTTAGTGTTGAGGCTGAAAAAAATGACCATCCTGAGTGTGAATGGAGCTCAGTTGTACCTCTGACGGAAATATAGCGACCGTTTTTTACATATCGTAGTTCCTAGACCACTAAGTTGTACTCATGTGAGGCAGAAAAAAACTTTAACTAGGTTTATTTTGAAAAACAAAAAATACAGCCGTCAAAGTCCTTCCATAATCATATCTCGTCTGGTGCGTTACTGGCTTGATATCCTATTTGTGTCTTACATAAAATGGTAAAAAACATGTTCCTATATGGTAAAGTCAATCCACATCTACATAGAATTCTAGTCATCTTCTAGCACACGATCATCCTGTCCTCTTTTGTCATGATCGCTCTACTGCCTCACGGCACCAAGCTGTAGTACATAACTTAGCCTGCACTCTAACAGGAATAATATTAAAGCAATGCATACATAAACATAACTTTAGTTTAGTTTACTACTATACACCATTCAAAATACACAAATACAAAACCTATACATGTCATATGCCAACATCTTGACCAAATTTAAAATATGTGATAAAGGGGCATCTGGTGGCTCAGTGGGTAGAGCGGGTGACCCATGTATTGCGGCTGTGTCTGTGTCCTTATTGCAGCGTCCATGGGTTCGATTCCAGCCTCGGCCCTTTGCTGCATGTCGCCTGTCACATATATATATCTATATCTATATATATATCTATATATATATATATATATATATATCTATATCTATACCATGTGTGTGTGTGTGTGTGTGTGTGTGTGTGTGTGTATATGTATATGTATATGTATGTGTATGTTTATATTATATATATATGTTGTGTGTGTATATGTATATGTATATATGTGATCAAGTGGCTCTTTTAAGTGATATTCATAATTGCTGTTCTCATTCATTCAAAGACATAATGTCGAAAAATTCCATTGTATTTTCTCAGCCCAGACAGAAATGTTCTGTAAAACGTTCTGCAAATGTTCTGCAAACCACTGATACGTACATTTGTACATTATGATATAGCAGGTGCACTGAAACTTTCATGTTTCCGCAGCACTTTGGTTAGCTTGGGCAGGATGAAATCATATAGTCTGATTGTTCTTTCTTTATGCAATTTCTTCAACTGAAAAATATTTTTACACTTTAAATCATTTTGTAGCGAATTTCAGAATTTGATGATGAACTGCTGAAGTGCACATCTGTTTTATTGACCTCCGTGCAAATTGGTGCTTGAAATGAAATTTGCTTCTATGCTCCTCGTCCTCTGAAATAAAAAACCCCAAAACTTTTTTAAAATCGCTGATAGGTGAAAACCTTTAGAGGTTAGATGAAGTAGTTAGATGAAAAGTTAAATGTAAAGTAAGTAAATGTTGACTAAATACAGCTTTAGTCTGAAGTTAAAACTCTGATTTGGGACAACTTCCTTTTCTTATCTTTTTTTGATGATTTTGCCCTTTCCCTAATACAGTTATCAAAATGTACAATTTATCCTTTAGTGCTCATAATTAACCATTTAAGTTTCTGGATTTCCTGTTATCAGGCCCTTTTATTATTATTATTATTATTATTTATTATTATTATTATTATTTATTGTTTTATTATATTAAAAATTATTGTAATATTTTGACCACATTTTTTAAACTTCATTTTTTTTTTAAATTTATTTTTTGTATTTTTTTCTAATACACAAATATTTTATTTTTGTTTTTATTATTATTTATGAAATAATAAACCTATTTCAGGAAACGAAAGGATGGAGGCATTCACTGCTCTTTACCACCATTTTCTTAGATATCGTCAGCAGAGCTGTACCACCCAGTTAATTTAGCCAGCAGTAAAAAAATATATTCATCCTTTTTATCATCACATACAAATAAGACCCCAGTAAACATGAACTTGGGCAGCTGCATCCTGACTGTGGGTTCAGAGAGAGTTGAAGTCAGCTGACAGACTGCTGTGTCCACTGGGAGATGCATGTTAAGTGATTGTTTATACTGTCACGTCCAGTCAGCCGTTTGTGTGCCATATATGGGCCAGGCAATGTCCGACTTGACAACACGCACGAACATTTTGGCTAAAATGGAACTATGGATGTATTCGAAGAACTAGATAAGAGTGCTCACGAGTGTCTCCCTCAGCCCCTGCTCTGTCCAACAGAATCAACATTAAAATGACAGTACAAACATGCAGACCAGCTTTTCTAGGCTTTGGGGAAGTTTTACGACCTTGTTTGTCATTGGAGGTGTCATGTCGACGGTCATTTAAAATGGCGGTCCACGGGGGAAACGCTGGAACAAACTCAAATGTCCACAATAACAATTGTCACTTCTCTCTTTTTCATTTTATTTTATTTTTTCAGAGTGCAATAATAAAATTAAGCGGAGCAGCAAAATATTTTAGTTCTACTTAAAGAAAGCATGTCATATTACTTAATCGGTGTCAATGCAACACAAGCGATACGAGAATAAATTTTGGCATGTTATGTTTTTGCAAATCATGGATGTCACATTAGTGTGCTACTATGTAGCAGATAGAAACTTTAAATTTCAACACCACTGTGGTTTAGGCACAAAAAAACACTATGGTTATGGTTACGAAAACACATTATGTTTTGGACACAACACAACCCCATCCACACATCTCTGCTTTGTCAGTGGTCTTCCCTGTCTACATATTATGCTGTATATATCCTTCTGCGCCTGCTTTTAATGTTCCAGGATGTTGCTACCATGATGTCATCACAAGCACATGGTTGATTACTTGCCTATAGTTATGGCAACAAAAGCTCATGGCAACCAAAGCCATGACTTCAATAAGTGCACACACGCAACTGCTGGCACGGGTTGGTTATGTTTAGGCGAAAAAACCTGGCACATGGTAAGGTGTAAAAAAAACCTCATCACATGCAGACAAGAAGAGAACACCAGACTCCTGGATGAAAGTCCGGGGTTTGTTGGACGTATAGAGACCTTTGTGCTCCTTATATCACACCGTTACTGGCAGTGTTTCAACCTGACGCTGTACAGGGGCGTGTCTGTCTGCGCTTGTAACTGATGTCAGGGCATAATTACACCATTAATGGTTCTGTCCGGCTGCGCTCTCAGCTGACAACGTCCAGCGATGTATCATGCACACGTAAAGGCCGGCTGTTGGCTTTGGGATCTTAAAGCAATAACACTGCAAAAGTGGCGGCATTTCACGGCTTCAGAATGATAACTGGCTGCAATCTCCAGTGCAAACTCACCAACGGGTCCCTTAACAAACACCAGTTTTTTTGTGGCTAAGTAGGCATCTTGCCTAAGTGACAAGCCATCCACAATTCCCTTCACCTCCCGATGACAGTCAGCTCATATACCACGCCACTCTAGAAGAGTTGATATATAATGTTAATAATAACAATAAACTTAATTTCTAAACCAGTCATAATTGATTCAGAATACAGTACCATACAATAAAAGAAAACAAGGTAAAACATTTGCAGAAAATGCAGTTAAAATATCATACACATCCACATCCACATACATATACATTTATATTTATAATTACATTTACATTTATATTTATATTTATATTTATATTTACATTTACATTTACATATACACTATATGGACAAAAGTATTGGGCCACCTACACATAACTCCTACAGGAGCTTTTATGAAAACCCATTCTGAATGCATCGGCATTAATATGGAGTTGGTCTCCCCTTTGCAGCTCTGTTAGCTTCCACTCTTCTAGGAAGGCTTTCTACAACATTTTGGAGTGTGTCTGTGGTAATTGTTGTTGCCCATTCATCCAGATTTTATGCAGCTATGGCAATGGGACTGAATGAAACACCTGAATTCAATGATTAAGAGGTGTGGCCCAATACTTTTGTCCATATGGTGTACATATACATAAATACATACACACATACAAAAGTAGGAAACATACAATTACTTTGCAGGATTGTACAATGCCAACACTTTTGTTCTGGTGACTGGGCTCTAACAAGAATAATAATGTAACATTCTTTACTGTTCCTACATTTTAATCCACAGTAAAAGAGGAGAAAACAAGCAAAAGCAGTAAAAACAAAAAAAAAAAAAAACAAAAAAAATATCCTTTGGGGCTTTACACACGCTCAAACATTTGCACCCACTCAGACACGTGTACATATACTTACACTCACAAAAACACCCAGAGACACACACTCAGAAACAAACCTAGACATGCACACACACATGCACACACACACACACACTGTTGTCCATCTCCTGAAATGCAGCCCAGTTTTCCACAGCCAGTCTCTGTGTGTTTGCTTATTTTGGTGAGCGCAGCATGAGTGTATGCACATGCATGTGACAGACAGAAGAAGTCTGTGTGCGTGAGTGTGGGTGTAAGAGTGTGTATGTGTGTGAGTGCCATCTGTTAAAATATTGAGTGGAACAGACCAGTATTATTCCCACAATCCCTCCCCTGCTGTCCTCTCTCTTTGCCATCCTTTACTCTCATCTCTGTCATCATCAACCCTACATCCATCCATCCATCTATCTGTCCATCTATCATCTATCTATCTATCTTACATTCTTGCATTTCTTACTAACTTTCATGTCTTCCTTTTTCTTTCCTTCTTTTCTTCCGTCTTTCTTTCTTTGCCCTCTACTTCCCCTTCATCATATCAGTGAGTCTCTCTTCATCCACACCTCCTCTCTTTAGTGCGGGCTGTTTTTCCTGTAGCACCATCAAATGAACCAAACTTGGGTGTAAACAGCAGCGTCATCGGCGTATGGTCACACGCAGCCCACCATTTGCATATTTTTGCATAACACATTACACAACACCCCGAGTGCTTCTTGACTTGTTTGGATATGCGGAGTTTATAGTTCAGTGCAAATGTGTTTATTCCTGTTATTTATGCAGCATTGTTTGATATTTTGTCTGTCTTTTGGCTCACTGATGCAGTGTATGTGACGCAGCTATAGATATTTTTTATGTGTTTTTAAACCATAAATTATGTTTTCCCAAAAGCAAACCTTCACATGTGAGAAAAGTTATTGCATTGCGTATGAAAAAAAAAACGTAAGGAAGTGACCTAAAAAGTGCGAAAAAGTTATACAAATTCTGTAGAATAATTTAAATATGGAATTATGATAATAATAAATATACTGTCGTGGACATTTTTCCCACGTTAAAAATATATATAAAAAAAAAAAAAAATCTATAACTTGTGTTAAATATGGTACATGTCTGTAACATGTAACTATCGAAACACTACTTTTTCAGTGTTTGCTATGCCCGTACCCTCAATACTATAAACTCTACACATTTTGGCTCCAACCTAACTGTTGATACAGCCTCACAAAAGACTTAGTAGCAACATTTAGATGACAATACCCAGCAATCCATTAGTCTGTGGGTATTGTGGATATCTGTGTAGTTTCAGTTGTAGGTGCTACAAATCTCACACATAGCTTGTTGTGTTGACGGCTCATGGCAGCGGGGTGATGCAGTGAACAGCCTCCTTCAGCAGGATGATTTGGTGCAGTCCATCCTGCTGATTCATCCTTGACTCTAAATCCCGACTAGAGATTTTATTTTCTGGGTGATCCTGACCGCTGACCTCATGGTGGATGAGGAAAATAAAGATAGAAATACCCTCTGAGGATCCACGAAGCATGACATCACCATTCCAGCTTTTAGACATTGAGTGATTTCAGAAGATAGCTGAAGTAGTCTACATGTGATCAAAAACAAAAACTTTCAGCAACGTTTTTTTATGTAGCAGAAAGAAAATAGATGTTTTCACAAATTATTTGAAATGTTTGTCATGTCAGTTTTTTCCTTGTTTCTCATAGCGGCACGACTAGTTTCTGCATATTTAATCATCAGCTGAAACAGTGCTCGTCTTAATGCAGGTTTGATTCAATCAAAGTGTGTATGGGGAATATTGGGGCAGAAATTGGGGATATTCATGTTTAATATTAACTTTTCTTTTGTAAAACTGAAAAAAAGGGGGTTAAGTATTAACTTCTTTGTACTCCTTTTTGGACATGAAATACTTATGTTTGTTTACTGAATATGTCCAATGGGCATATCCGGTGTTGTGTATGTTTTATTATGTTCTCTAGATTATTTGGTATATTCAAAATAAAGATCTAACTAACAAACTGACACACAGGAAATAAGCAAATCAACTTCTATAAAGATGTTGCTACTTGGACTGATATGCTCCTCATCAAATCACAGTTATGCGTGCATTATTGTGAGGGTTGCATTTTACTCCCAGACAATTTGTTTTTATCTCTAGTTTGCGATGCAATAATAGCAAACAGTTTTTATTATTTAAACTCATGATAGTCTTAATCAGTATTACTGCTGAAGGGTTGATGCTTAATTAGTGCTCTCCCACTCGTCAGTACAAGCCATGAGAGTAAATGTTAATGTGTAATTACTGGATTGACCCCCGACACATGAGGCATGTTGACCAGCAGCGTCTCTGCGCATATCTGACACTTCATAAGTGGAAACAGCGTATTTAAATAGCCTGCCAAGGTCTCAACGTTAAAAAGGGAAATTATTTTTATGTTTGTTTTTTGTTACGTAATATTGTGTGAGCTTGATTTTATTTCTAATAATTAAAAAAATTTACCCTGCAGTTAAAGACAGATGATGAACAGATGTAAAGCAAATAGCGTTAGTTCTGTTTCCTGTTGTGTTTGAGATCAACAGTTCCTACTGTATTGCTCACTATAGCTGCATCTGAGTGAGAAGACTCTGATAACACATGTTGCAAATAA
Source organism: Plectropomus leopardus (assembly GCF_008729295.1). Classification (NCBI taxonomy): domain Eukaryota; kingdom Metazoa; phylum Chordata; class Actinopteri; order Perciformes; family Serranidae; genus Plectropomus; species Plectropomus leopardus. The sequence continues at coordinate 32,226,299 of NC_056467.1, forward strand.
GAAGTGAGCAAGGTATGATGGCTTGGATGAGACAATCTATGGAGTGAATGAGTTAAAAATGCTGCTTTTCTAGAGTGGTTATGTGCATCAACACTGTTTACATTAAAAGTCATCAGATAAGATGCCCATTTTGGGCCCATACCGACTTGGTACCCAGGTAGCCAAGGTCCATCTTTTTTTTTTTTTCTGTTTTTCTCTTCAGAGCCAGTGTCTTTCTCAAGTGTTCCCTATGGGGAGTGGGCATCTGCAGCTGCATGCAGCTGCCTGGAGAGAAAGCACTGAGCCTGGCGTATTTTTTCAGAGCACTACACCTTTTTTTGTACGCTCGAGTTGAAAATCTAAGTGTAAAAGGTGTAGAAGAAAAAAATCTCTCACATCCACATCGGAAGGGAATATCGGACTCCCACATGGAGTTCTGTTGTTTGTGGGACCCATTACCAACCGTCCCGCCCGCCCTAGCCGCTGCTAGTACTTCCATGTTTAATGCACATGCAACCGGTTCCGTTTGACTGCGTTCTCAAGTGACACAACCACTGTGCGTGTCATGTAGATGTTCCTGATGTGTCCAGCCACGTTCTTGGTTGGACATGCCTGTTCATTTGCCATCACGCTTGTATGCAGAAGTCACTGACAGAGTGGACATATTTGATGAGTTCAGAGTGAGAACAGGCTTGAGGGGAACCGAAAAAACTCTGAGATCTGGCTTGAATATCCAATATTGTGTGACAGGCAGTACATTGTATATATTGAAAGACAAGCCATGAGCAGTTAAAAATTGGTCTGCATGCCACAATTGGCCCACGGACCGGACTTTGGACATGCCTGTCTTATCAGGACACTTAATGGAATTCCATCTGGCAGACAAAAAAACAAGACACTAGAGAGAATTCAGTTTATTTTTCTTTTTTCAGTTGTTTGCTATTTTTGTTACCGTGAATACTTGTTTCACTTTCCAATTTTAACCTGCGTCATACTTGCCGTAAAAGTTTCACCCAGGCGTAACACATACAAGCCTTCAGTCTAACTGGTGCACCGTCATAACTTTCAGTTGGTCGTAACTCTGAGCTCTAAGTCGGACTTTACACTCAGGCGTACGTCCTCGGCTCTGATGACCATAGTGACTTGAAATATTTTTGAAATCTTCTCCCATGTCATGTCCTAAACTCTGAGCGTCATGCAAAGTGTGGAGCCCGGGCAGACTGACACCATGGAAAATAAGAAAAAAAACCCCCAAAAAAACAACTAAATTTAACTTGTTATTTTGTTTTTGTTTGCTTATTTATTTGATTTTTCCTTTTAAGCAGATGATGAGAAAACAACCGTCTTTTTTCAGGATTTGGTTTATACTGAAAAACAAATACATAAAAAACTCGCTAATTTTTCTGTTTTTTCCTTTAGTTTGCCAGATGGAAAAGAATAATTAAAAGAACGGATAATACACGGACCCTAAAGAGCAAAGTCATTATTTGTAGATTAGCAAATCAGAGTTTTAGCACATTTTCACGTTATAATTATACAAAAACTCAGTAGCTTGCAACACTACTGTGTGATCTCAAGAGAGACACCTTAAAGTAGTCCCACTCATATATTCTACGGCATTCTGTAAGTCTAAAAAAAACAGAACCTGATGTGATTATAGTCTAAGTTTAGGAACAGGATAATAAACAGAGTGACAGTAGATTGAGGAGCAGAACATGGTGGATAAGACAGGTTGAAGGTAAAGATTATCAGAAATAATTAGAAATGGAAGAAACTGCTCTGTCCTTGTATCCCTCCATCATTATCTCTCTCTTTTCCTCCACCTGCTCCCCGCCTGCTCTCTGCCCTCGCCCTCCACCTCCCTTCCTCTTTATCTCCTCCCATTATTCTCCTCCATCACACCTCTCTTTGTCAGCGTGTTTTCTGTTTTTGAAATGAATGTCCTCAGTTTTCACCCTCTCTTTCTCCTCCCTATCTGAAAATATACAATACAACAGTAAATGAATGTTTCCTTTTCTTTCTACCACCCACCTTTTCATTTCTTTCTGTTCCTATTTGTCTTTCCCTTGCCCCCTCAGGTCTTACTTTGTCTCGATTTATTGCTCTGTTCCTGCATTTTCCTCCATGCTACCTCTCCCACCGCCATCCTTTGACTGTGTCTTTGTGTGAATGTATATTTTGTGTCTGTATGGCCAGCCGACGCTGTGAATCTTTGGTATTTTTAGTCTTCTGGTCGTTGTGTGTGTGGGTTTGTTGGAGGAATTTCAAGTTGTCTTAGCATTTATTTTATGTTTTTGATTAAATTTCATGAGATGTTTTATTATAGAGAAGCTCTCCCTCTGTAATATTTCATTGACCATTGTTATCACCTACAGTAGGTGAACAGATTTATTTTCCCGCTGATTGCCAATGTGAGGGCTGTTTTATTGACACGGCTACATCTAATCTAACACCGCCAGACTCCCTCTCCTTGCCCAGGGGATTGTGGGTATTTGATCTGGGCTCTGTCTCCATCTGGGCTCCAGCGGGAAAGAGAATTGCAAAGAAGCAATGCCACGCTGCTTCCAATACCTTTGGCACGCTGGGAAGTTCAGGCTTCACTCGGGCTTTTGAGAGATTCAGGTGGCGGAGGGACCAGCGAGGCGGCTTCGGTTTGTTGATAAGAGCTTCAAGACTCAGCAGGATAAGAAATAGCTAAATATATATGACACATGATGGGCAGAGATATATATTGTGATGGAGGCAAAAGTCAGTTTAATGATACTCACAGAAAAAGTGAAATGTAGATTTACAGTGAAACTGAAAAATGCAGCTCAGTTAATTCACCTGGTGGGAAGAACGCTAGACAAGTCTTCAAATACCACCACTTTGACAGCGCTTTCAGCGTACGATCCCAATACCAAAAGCCACCTTTTGTGTCTGCATGATACCCTCTTGGAGGGCATCGGCTTGGAACGCAGCCAGACAGAACTGGTCGTTGTGTAATTATAAGCCAGCAGATGGCTGGACGGCACCTGCCGCAGCATGATATGGGGACAGGCAGCATCACTTGAGAAAGCAGCCGGATGGATCCTGTTGTGTCCTCATGATAACAACGTAATATAAGTAGTGTGAGGGCACCTTTAGGGTGATGGGGGGGGATCCAACAAACCCCAGACTTTCATGCGGGAATCCAGTGTTTGTTTGCCGACTGTATATAAAGATGGATGATGTGTCCCTACGTACCCCTGCTGTGCTTAATTGAAGCTGCCATCTTGCGCTGATGACATCATTTCGAGTCTGCATTGTCGTGATTTCCGGGGTGGGGTAGTTTGAGCCAGAACACCCGTCCGACCAATCACGAGCAGCCGCATTGAATGCGAGCGCATGGATTGGCTGTCATAGCTGTCAGTCATGGCAGAAAATCCCCTTTTTGTAGATTTAAAAAAAAAAAAAAAAACGTTTGAACAAACATCAGGATAATGAAGACTACCTTCAGTTACAGAAATCATCTTAGAGAAAAATTTGTTTGGCATGAACTTTGAGTTTTTAAGTTTGGCCCATTCACTAACATGAAGGGGTGGGCTCTATGACCTATACTGCAGACAGACACCAGGGGGCGATCCAGATTGAAAACTTTACTTTAAGGGAACTGCCATGTTATCCGTCTTTATTTGTTGCTGTCCTGGTGTTGGTTGCCATTTTCTTGTGTTGCCTAAACGTAGCCATGTGCAGCGTAACCCCACCATGTGCTTGTGTTAACGTTATAGTACAGCATCCTGAAACGTTAAAGAGCAGACGCAGAAAGATTCTAAGAGTAATACGTAGTCGCGCCATTATGGGAACATGTTGGACTAGCAAGCATGCTACAGAGCAGCTAGCAAAAGTGTGGATACAATAACTGCGTGAGGCAGTAACAAAATCCAAGTGGTCAGCTGGCGATGCATGATAGACAGAGGTGTGAACAGCATTGTGGCTCTCCACGTGTGTTCAGATCAACAGGCTTGGAGTGTATTTGCTGCCATTTCCCCTCATTATTCATTTCAGACAGATCCCAAATAATCAAATCTTATTTTGAAAAATCAGAAACAAATGAAAAATGTTTTACTGCACTGGAAACTTCTTCTGCTTCCTTTTTGTTGGTCAGAAACATCTGAGTCACTCGACCCCTCGGGAGCATTTGCGTGATGGGAGAGAAAGTAGCAAAGACGAGGGAGAAAAAGTGACGATAAGAGAGAGGAGAAGGAAAAGTTGGTCAGAGAGCAGAGATGAAAAGGGGAGAAACAACAGAAGAAGAGATGAGATGGAAGGATGGAGGGATGACAGGTGGATTAAAATGGAGAGCGAAGATTTGCATGAGAGCCAGGGAGGTGAGACGAGAGAGGATGCTGATCGATAGTCTGAGAGAGGATAATATCGGAAACTTCTCCAGTGATCTGATGAGCGTGGGAGGACACACACGCATGCACGCACGCACGCACGCACGCACGCACGCACGCACGCACGCACACGATAAAAAAGTGTCTTTTCAGTCACACATGCAGGCCCAAAGGCAGGTTTACCTCTGAGTAATCTCTCTCACACACACAAACACACACACGCACTCACACCCACACACACACACACACACACACACACACACACACACACACACACACACACACACACACACAGTACTGTCCTAACAAGCCTCCTGCTTCCATGTTTTCACCTTTCCTCAGCACAGAGAGGAGTCTGATCCTGATTATCCTCCTTCTGCCTCCCTCCCTCCCTCCTTCCTCTTGTTTCTCCACCTGCTACATCCTGCCAGGAAAAATCCCAAACACTCCTCCCTGCGTGGAGGAGGAGGAGGGGGAGGCTTCAGGGACTGCTGAGAACATGAGGCGGACGATTTTTGTGGTTTTTTTTGGACATCATTCCTGTCGATTACAGTAACATTTTCCACAGCGTGAGCAGTTAGTCAGGCTGGAGAGATTTAGTTTTTACAATAGAAATGAAACCCATTATTTGGCAGTCGTGATGGCTCCCAAACTGCTGGTTGTGATGCTTTGATTTGATGCAGCTAAAAAACAATAGTTAGACTGAAATATCCAACATATTACACTGAAATTTGGTGAAACAGTATGGAATGCCATAAAATGAGTTTAAGCATAGTTTCACTCATAGATGGTATTTAAAAAGTAATGTGCCATCATCCATTGCTTTGTGAACTGCTACTTAACTTAAAGCCTCCGGAAATGTGGCTTGAAATAGTAAAAATGCACTTACTATATAAAAGTTGGGTGTCTCATTAAGTACAAAAATAGTGAAGAGGGAAAATAAATGTTCCCAGCTATTAGAAAACCGAGTTGAAAACAGCTCATTTTGAGGATAACAGCATTTCTGCAGACTGTGTGGGCGTGGCAGATCACATTTTGATTGACCCCTCCTTGGATCCCAACTTTGTCAACTGTCTCTCGTCTCCACGGCGACAGCCATGGAGCAACACAGAGTCGGCGTGGTACAGCTCTATCTGTTCCAGCCCTTCTGAATCTGGCTGTGTTCCTAAATCCAATCTGATGCTCTGCACTACAGTGAGAGAGCTGCTGTTTGAAGCTACAGGGCGTTATGTTTCTGAATGAATTAACAAACAGTTAAGCTTATTACACATTCACTCGGTTCGGCGCTTTGCTGCTCCTTCTCCCCAGAGTGCCCTGAGTCGCTCTTACACTCCCAGAGTGCAGTGCTCTGGATAACTGAACGGAACATTCCAACAGTGCTCCGAATTTACCAACGGTCCAGCTTCACTCAGTCAGCCTATTGAAAGGAGCGTTGAGGGATTTCAGTTGACTTTGAATTATTATTTATTTCTTATTTATTAGTTATCTCTGTGCATGTTCTGTATTCCCTCTCTAACCAGCTGCTGCATGTTGGATGTTCAGTAAAACACAGGACACAATGACAATTTTGGGGGCGGTCAAATTTCCCTCTTTCACAGGCTATATATTTTGGCCAATATGACGCCCAGTCCCCCATGGACATTATGCGCATGGACCAGGGCTCTAAATCTGGAGTAGTACGAGAGAAATGTGACACCTTGAGCACACCGGGAGAGGGCAGTGGAAAACAAAAATCAGACGTGATGTAACAGGTCCTAATTCCTAGAAGATGAAAAAAGGTCCTGGAAGTTAGCCAGACGAGCCACCGCTGTGCAGACATATACAGCCTTTGTTTGCAGTCATTTTTATGTCACGTTTAGGAACAGTTAAGCAGAACTGAGTTTTGTTGTTTTGTTTTCTTTCATGGGTACCCAATACTTGGCATTAAGTACTCAGTTCTAATTTGGAACCGAGTTTCAGTTCCCAACCCTATTAATCAGGCGGATGAAGGTTTCTTGACATGTTTATGACACAGCTGTAAAAATAATTGAACCAAAACAGACGTGTTTGTGTTCACACTTTTTGTCTCTGGCTTACAGTGCCAGGTAACTTCCTAGAGCACAGAACAACACACACACACAGCAAATATTCCCAAATCCAAAACTCCTCTTCAGTAACAATCGAACCATGTGGGTCTCGTGAATTAATAACCGGACTGTGCGGTATAAATATTGATGAGGGTGTGAGTACACTCTCCTCACAGGAATAATTTATTTTTCTCATTCCTTTCATTTGCTGTGTGCTCCCACCAGTGCTGACTACTGAGACCATTTCTTATCTCTCTGAACACGATCTGTTTGGAGTAACAAATTATTCTTAAGAATTTCTTCCTATGAGTCCTGAATTAGAGAATATTAGTATTCTGGCACAGGATGTTTTACTTTAGATCTATAAGAGCTTCAGCAAAGTGTTTCCGACTGTCTGAAGGGAAAAAAACTTTAAAAGAATATTTTATGATTTCATTAACAAATTTCTTCCAGTCATGATCCTTCTACACAGAAGTAACTGACTCCGATATTTGTGAAACTTAGTTTGCTTTAAGTTTAGTTTTGTTACCTTTAAGACTTCACTATTTCCTTTGCATAGTTATCAAGAAAAAAGGTACGGTTATTAAACAAACTTTGTTGATCGGCAATAGATACATCTTAAATGATAAAATGGCAATTGCAAAAAACAAAAATTAAGCCAAAAACAATTATTTCTGTATTTTTTTTCAAATTCTTTGTTCCGTTTTTGTTTTCCTACATTATCCTCAACAGTGTCAGTCTGATTTAGTAACGTTATCTCAGGTTTTTAGTATGAAATGTCTCACTGCAATTTCTTTTCACAGTTACTTCACTGTTACTTACTTTACTCACTTTTGTAATCATCAACTCAACCCGATCGCAAGAAAAAATGTTAGGATTATACATTTCTGCAAACCGTGGATACTTTACATTTGCATGTTAGTATGTAGAGGATAAATTAAAACTTATCACTTAACACTGTAGTTAACGCGTGGTTAAGTTCAGGCACAAAAGTCACTTTGTTTGTGTTTAGGGGAACAATGGCCAGCAGGAAATGCAAATCCATGTCTTTGTAAAGAACAAAAATTTTTTGTGGTACTATCACAGCTGGAAAAATAGTGGTCTGCAGCTGTGGAGCCGTCTCGCCTAGTTGACATATTGTCCACGATCCCCTCCACCTCTCGATAACAAAGTCAGCTCATATACTGCATCACTTTTGAAATGTTGATATGAAATGTGTGAAACATGAAAATGTCATATGTCCTGTATCCATATTGTGAAGTACAACCACTAGAGAACCCTAGAAATGAGTCCTAAAACCTGAAAATCATTTAGGATTTCAGCACCATTGATTCCCTTGTCTCAAAGTCAGTGGTTTCTTTGGGTTCTTTGACACACACCTTACTTCTTTGAAGTAAGGTGTGTGGTTAACACAAGCTTAAAATATCATCAGTAAATACCCTGCGCGTTAACTTTAAATATTTTATGTGTCTTAAAAAAATGAAATAAAAGTGGCTAAATGAGACATTATCAAGCCGAACATGGCTCTACTGCCTTGTTGCGATGGCAATACAACTGTAGTGCAGTTTGTTTATAGCCTAAAGTTAGTTTGTGGCAATTGCATTTAGGCTTCAGATTTATGAAAGTGGTGAATTTCCTTCCTGACCAAAACATATACAACATACAGCAGAGCTTATTTTCTGCAAGGATTCAAAATCCAATGGAAAAATCTCATAGGCTTTTTAACGAGGGAACATGGAGATGTTAGCTTCCAGGATGGCCTCCAGAAAAACGTCATCTCTGAAACACTCTATTGCAGCAGAATTTTGACCTTTCTATTGCAGATGTTCTTAGGGGTCATTTTCACAGCAGCAGTTTTTGCATGAAACGATTGTCATGGTTAGTTTGGCCTTCCATTCACACGTCAACGGCGTTTTGGGGGCCTGAAAATGCAAACAGAGTGTAATCTTTTGAAAACACAACCCCTTCTGATACTGTGTAAACTGGCTATGCATGGATCCTGTGAGAACCATGGATGTATTATGGGGAAGTCTGGTGGGGGAGCCTCTTTCATTGCTATGAAAGCTGCTCATTGGCGCAGGAAGCAGAAAAAGCTCTTTTTCGGGGTGTAGAATTGTGTAAAATACCTGGATTGACTGGCCCCATAGAGCATGCATTCTAGAGACTCACGGCAGCCGAGCGCGGCCGAGTTTGACCAAGTGGGTAACTTCCACCGGCAGAGCGACCGACTTCCGAATTAGCGCCTCACTAACTTGAATTGCGGGCAAAAAAAATGTATCTTGCGGCTCTTTTAGAGTTTCCAAATGTTATTGAATCGGATTATTTAAATCTAGATAGTGATGGAGTTGTTTCATGGGATTTTTATCGCTCAGTTTTTTTCTTTTTCCTGATTTATATCTTTGGGCATCAGAGATATGCCATCATGTGACCGACCCGGATGGTGTGATTCTACTTTTGGCCCCTATGTAAAATTTGCATCAGAGCCTGGCGCACTTCCTAGGGGCTTTCCGAGAACAGTGACGTCACGGCTGCACTTAATGCATGCATGCGGTGTTCTTCTGTGGTGTGTCATTACGAATTTTCCGCCACCAACTACTGGCCTGGCATGCATACTGCAACGTTTTCGGTTCTTTTTGTGGATCCATGTACACGAGGATCATTCTCGCAATGTTGTCACATGACCATGGAATTTTGTAGTAAGTGAAGACTTTTCCATTTTTAATAGGGCTGTTATTGTCTATGGCCTTGGTAGCAAATGTTTCAAAGGGAACTTATAGACAAGAAGGGGAACGTGGGTGCAAGTAATAGTAACATTTTCCTGAATATCACAGACTGAGATCTAACAGGAAGTCATGTAGCACTTTGCTGCTCCTGTCAAGTATGTTTTATATTCTCTGCGGCCGGTGTGTGGTTGCTTTGTGTACCTCAGGTTTTAATGAGAAACAGTGCTCAACACAAAATATAATAAACACAGTGTCAACCAGAATCTTTTATATTTTCCTTGTATAAGGTGTACACATTAGTCTGAATATTGCCTCGTCCTCCCCCCTAGTGGCCAATTAATGCAGCTTCAAATCAGAGGGGACTCTGCATAACACCAGTCGCCTCGTTAAATGCAAAGAGCACAGATAAATTCGGGGGTTGCACTGCTTTATTAGATCCTGCAAATTATACCCACTGTTGTATTGCATTCGCTCTACAACAGCAACAACTGCAACACAGAGGTAGTCCTCAGAGCAGGCTGAAGCCACAGCTTTCATTTTTATATACGTTCACCCTAAAGTATTGGAATTTTGACTATGTTTAACATTGCCACAGACATGATAAAACTTGTCTGTAACTAATTAAAAGAGTAAATGGGAGACAATTGGATTTTTGAAGAGTTTCTGAATTAGCAGTCAGGGAGAAAGCCCCGGCGACTGGACGGCTCTGATATTAAATAAATCTACGTTGTCAGTCTGATATATTAGTCGAACCTTGCTCTCATTATCTCCAGAGTGTAAATTTGACACTAATCTCATCATGTCCTGTCTGCCACATCATCCACCTCTAATATGCACTTATCTCGAATTGTCAAAGAGAATCCTTTCGACCTCTCTGTCTCCTATAACTCTATCACTTCACTTTTTCTGATATTGCTGGAATATTTGAGGTAAAATTTTCCCTTCCGGTTCTCTGTCTCTTGCAGTATTGACCGCCTGAGATACCGTATTGATGATTCGAGAGCTGAATGTCGTTCCATTTTATTTGACTTCATTGTGTGTGTTGACCTGAGTGGAAAATTAAATGTCAGACAAATGCCAGTGGTACCTTTAGAGGCATCTTGTAGAGTTTCATGTTGTGGATAACTTTTCTGCTTCACTTGGTTTTTGCAGACTTGTAAAAGCCACACAGTGCTGTCTGATGAATCACTGCTTTCACTGTCTGAAACGTGAACAAATCAGCGTGATTTATTTCGGATAGATGTGAAGAATCCCGTAAACAACAAAAAAAAAAAGCTAAAATCAGCAAGATATTATTAAGTACAAGAAAATTACCTGGAAACTAGTAACAAAAAAAAGAAAAACAAAACTTGGTAAAAAGTGCTTAAATTATAAATTATGTAATTTATAATATTACATTTGAAATTATGATAGTTATGTAGATTTTCACCAGCAACATTTTTCCGTAAATATTTTCACCAGCATTGGAAAAAAAATAAAACATAAATCTAAATCTAATTTCTTGTGATATGTAGAACATTTCTTACCAAGTTTCTTATTGGCTTTTTTCCCCATATTTTTAAACGAAATCACACCAATTTCCCCAAGGTTCAAAGGTTTAAATATTTGTTAAAGGCGTCTGAAAGCAGCACAGGAAAAGTGATGTCACTCCAGGTTTCCAGAGCAAAGAAAAAGACAAATCTCTCTGCAAACAGGGCTTTGTTCTAGTGATGTTGAAATAACATAAATCCAACCACACTATCAGGGACCATTTTCAGAACTATATATCTATTAATTTTCATTTTAGAGTTTCTAGTACTTTATTCCATTTGCTGGCTCCTTCTGACCTTTATTAAATTTTTTGCGCCGAGAACCAATCAGCAAGGATCAATAAAATGTTTTATGTTTAAAATTAGTTGTCAGTATCATAACCAAAAAAAAAAGACAAAGCATGGTGAATTTTTAGTGAATTCAATGTGCACATATTGCACGTGCAGTCCACAGACGGTGACGATAGTTCAGTTCTCTGGAGAATCACTGACAATCAATTACTCTTATTGATTAGCTATTCAGCCACTTGTAATATTGATCAGGATCAATCTTCATCGCTAATCCCCCCTGATTATGCAGTTTGCCTCACGGCTCATGTACATGACTAAGTGACTGTGGATCCCAATCTATGTGTCCAAATCAATTAATCACCCTCATTGATTACTGATTCAGGAGGTTCTTTGTGTGAGTGGATGTAACAGCTGATCAGCAAATACACTACATGGAATACACATAATTATTGCTGCCTGATGTATTCCCAGCAGGCTCCACGTTTGGACTGAAAAGTAAATGCAGCATGCTTATACAGTCACTCTCTGTTGAACTGTGCCTGCTCTGCCTGATGCAGTGTCTCCTGTTCAGGTTGAGTGTAAGATTTTATTATCAATATATATGATAAAACAATATCTATTATCTTTGTTATAAACAGAATTAATGAAAAAGTACATTTTGAAATTGTAGCAAGTAAAAGTTTGTTTTACATGGTTCATGTTGTGGTCTAAAGCACTTTATTATTCATTAAAAACAGCTGGTAAAATCCTCTGGTTGTTAAAGGCAAATGTGATGAATTCACTAAATTTCATATTTCAAAATCCAGCCCATTGTCATTTCCAGCTCATCATAGGTCCAACAAACTGCAGACTTTCACCCTGGAGCCCACTGTTTGTTTCCCATATGAATGTTAAGCCAAACCATGATTGATTTTTTTTTAAACTAACCACGTGCTTTTGCTGCAGAAGGGAACAAAACAGTTTATTACATTTTTTATCAACATTGCAAGTTTATTTTGAAAAACCCTGTTTTATGTGAAAACTAAAGTCTGTTTTGAAAAGACACAATGCATTCAACAGGCACAAAACTGACTCACCATCCCAGGACATCAACATTAGATGCAGGTGGATAACTAGTGCGACATATGTAGACATGGAAGTGCACTGACAAGTTTGGTTGAAAATGTGTTGTTAAAACATTATCTGATACAAATTCAGTATGTATGTAGTATGTCAGGAGTACTGAGGCAAAATGTGACCTCCTGTGGGGATAATTGTGTTCATGCCTGCACCCCCAACCCCAATGTTTTGGCCTAAAATACTTGGTTTTGGGAACACAAGATGACTGTTTTTCCATTGAGTGATGCCATGTGACTTCTCCTCTGGTAATAACATTCCAAGAACCATGGCATTGGATGTTCAGAACATTAGCAGGTTATTTCTGTTGCAGCCACCGCAGTAGCCGCACTAGCCATCATTATGTCCAATCCAAGGCGGAGTAGGCTTCTGGATGATCCCCTCAACTTTTGAAAAGTTATGACTTCAGATGTAATAAAACCTCTTGTAGCTCCTGCTGCATCATGAGGGAGCCAGTTTCTCCTGACAAGTACACAGCCATAGCATCATGTGACCTATCAAAGCCAAAATAGTATTTCCATTGCAGTTTTGAGAAGTATGGCTTTGCACAACTTTTTTTTGTGATAAATGGGAGTTTTTTTTTAATCAACATGTTTCCGTTAGGCATATTTTGTATTCGCAATTTCAACTTGCACAATTTTCACGGTTAATAGAAACCGGCCTTAAGTCAACATACCTCATCACTTTACAAACGTTAATATGATCTGTAAACGTGCAAATGGTAACGTCTTGGTGGTTTGCAGAAATATACAATGCAAATATTTCCTTCTGTCATAGCTCCTGCTGTTGACTGTGCCTGAAAAGTGAAAGGCTGTTACATTTGAGTAATAAAATTGCACTGCACTTCAAACTCCAAGCACCCTGCTAATGTTCCTCCAAACTGTCTCGCAGATGAACAACTAGGCTAGGATTTCTGTGTAGTTTTTTTAGCTTGTAAAGTCCTGCTGAGCAGAGAAAAAGTATTGGTGACACTGATCATTAAGCTGCTCAGAGTTTTTTTGAACTGCAGGTGAGATGCATGCTGGGGGATGAGACATCAGGTGGCCAGGGCACAGAGACAGAGCACATAATGCAGTAAAGTCATTAGGACGAATTCAAAAAATGATGATTCTCGAGTAGAGTGGACCAGCAGTAAAAGTCTGGCCATGCCTGAAATGTTTCATTCTCCACAGGCTACTTTAGAAAGTCACCATCAGCATTTTTTCTCTTTAAAAGTCAATTAGCTTATAAAATCGTTGAAGCGTGAGTTGAGTTTGGGAGGTCAACACTCTCTTTAATGAGAAAGGATGTGAAGTAAGTTTGTTTTCCTGCTTTAAAGAATCTAGCCTGCTTCAGACTGAACCGAAAACTGTTTAACAGTAAAACTAGCAGACAGACCAGCAGCAATATATTATCAAACAGGAAATGATGAAAAATATCCAGACACCAAATTAAGGAGCTGTGTTTAATTTGAGCTTGAAGCATCTGATTTTGAACAGAACCTTGTTTGTGAATAGTAAGCTGTCCAAAATTCATATTCATCATATTCTCTGCTGATAACAGAGATTCTTTCTTTGGTAATTCACAACTGTCCAGGGAAGAGCCCAATGCAAACATAACTGTGGTTTTTGTTATTATGATCATCAGCAGTATTATCATTACCGAGGATGTCCCGTCTCCTGCCAATGGAAACGTCTCATTTTCATGATAATGCCGTCTCTTCTGTCTGGCTGCTGTCTCTGTCAGGGTCTCTGGCCTCCCTGTTTATTACTGCATCCTTTCTTTATGCAGAGGAAACACAATGCACAAGATTCATCATGACACTCCTGGCTTCCTAATTTTTGGACAGTATCATGAATAAATTATCTTATTGAGAAGTCTGGTTTTTTTTCTTCCTATTTTAGCAAATAGGACTTCAATTAAATCCAGCCACTGGTCAGAATCTTAAGGCTTTGTTCCGAGCAAAGCTGAATCAGTGAAACAAAATGCCATCATATTTCTAAGGAGAAGGGGCAGCTGAAAGGATGTTCTGATATGATCTTGGTCATTTTAGAGTTCTTTTAGCAAAATATATAACAAAAACAAACAAACAAAAAAAAAAAAACAGAACCGTGCCAAGGTGCTGGCAGAACCACAAAATAGTAAATTTGTTGCTTTGACAATTCAGGACTAAGTAGAGAGCTTCAGTGGAAATTTTTAGTATGATTTTGTCACTGAGAAAAGTCTTAAAAGAAAATACCCTCCAAGGAGTCGGATTTTCAGTTTAGTCGGGACCGCTTTAGTATTAGTAAAATATGATATCGGGTGGTATCCCGTTGTTCTGGGACCTGCCCTTCCTTGTGCCTACGTGGAAAGCCCAAGGCTGAGAGACCACCTCTGTACTAAAACTATGCTCAGTTATTTTGATCAATAGTTTTTTTATTCAATGATTTACATTCATTTAAGTGCTAATAATGACAATCATTTAGACAAAAAAAAAAATCCTGACATTCAATAATGATACATATGATTCAAAACCATCAAAACCAGTTAAATGTAAATGTCAGGGTGTTTTTTATTCAGAAAATTCAGTTTTTAGTCTCCTCGTATTTATTTACAGGTCAGACCTGCCACACCCAGTATGGTGGACGCGTCGACATATGGCCAACACAGTCAATGCAGCTTCTATACACTGCAGGTTTCTTCCAATTTTTTTCCCCCGTCACAGGGTTTTTTTGGGGGAGTTTTTCCTTAGGCGATGTGAGGGTCTAAGGACAGAGGGATGTCGTATGCTGTAAAGCCCTTAGAGGCAAACTATTTTGTGATAATGGGCTTTATAAATAAAATTGACTTGAATTGACTAGTGTTCGGGATTAGCTCCACCTTCACATCCAAATATGGTTACTTCGTGCTTCGAAATCCAGGATGCCAGTGGCCAAAATGCCTAACTTGTGGCTTTAAAAGGAAAGTCCACAAACCAGTGGATGACGTCTTGGTGGCTGCGTCCACTATTTTTTACAGTATTTGATTAAAATTAATTAATTTAGCTCCAAACACAAGGTCATTTAGGGTTCATGCCCAACTTGTTTGATTCAGTTCAAGTAGACTTTTTTTGAATTTGTTTATTTGGTTATGATGAGGAAATACACCCCATCCAGAGGACATAAAATAGAAAATATACACATAAAAACCTCCAAAGAGCTGCATGACATCCTGTTAGTCATCAGAATTAGATCTCCCCAGTATTTGCCACATAAATTCCACTCTGACTAGCTCATTTGAATTCTTCTAATGTGTCTTGGAGGCAACTTGGGCTCTCTTTTGTATGATTGACTCTTCCACTTGGCCATAACTGGTGCTGCCTCCTCTGTTACATGTCAGTTTATACATTTTAATTTATTCTCGAGCAATGCCACATCGTGCCTTTATGTGTGAGCTTCTTTGTCTTTGGCGCTGAGGTTTAATAATGCTTTTCTGTTCACATTTACTATATCTTGATCTGGAAAAATTCCAGAGTGTGAGTTCTGAACGGGTTCATATTAGGTCTGACAAATGAAACTGTAAAGACACTGTAGTCTAACTTCACATCTATCTTTTAACAGTCACTATCCTTTAAATCTTTTCCTGCCCCACTCTTTGTCTCGCTCATCTATCTCCGGACTATTCCTCCCCTGTCGTGTCGGGTTTTAACAGTTTGATTTAGAGCCACATATTTCAGAGCAGACCTTCCACAGCGATTCGTCACCTCTGACTCTCTACCTCTCTCTATTGACCAGCCCTCCTGTAGAGCTGGAGTACAGTGGTCCGTGATGGATTCACACAGAGCATTTATAGAAATGAACACACACTGGCAGCAATGACCTGACATTTATTGTTTGATCTGTTTTCTCTCTGTAGTAAAAGAGAGGGATTATAGAACCCAGATTTATGTGTGGACATCTTTCTTGTCTCTGTGTCCTTGTGATGCTGGGTTGTTATCTCTCCACTCATCCATTCATTTTTCGGAGGGGGTTTCATCTCTCTATCCAAGGTGTTGTCTCAGGAATGTCTCATTGAACTTTAACGAGGGAGAACATTCTTCTTGCTGGCCAAACATGAATCATGAAGTAACAGAGCAGAAATGGTCCAGAGGGGATTACTTTTCAACACATCCCCAAGTTGTCACATGTTGCCGTTTTGTCTATGGACTTCTGCATCTGCAGGTGTATCTAAAAAAATTTGAATATCGTGAAAAAAAAAAAATTCCCTGGAATGTAAATCAAAAAGGAAAACTTTCATCTATTGTATATTCATTACCTGTAAATTGAAATATTTCAAGCCTTTTTTTTTTTGTTTTAATTTTTAGGGTTATGGCTTACAGAATGAAAATCAGAAATCCAGAATCTCAAATTATTAGAATATTTCCTCAGATCGTTAAAAAATGATTTACAGTACAGAAATTTCCAACTTTTGAAAAGTATCTTTATTTCTATACTCAATACTTAGTTGGGGTTCCTTTACTACAAATTACTGCATCAGTGTGGTGTGGCATGGAGGCGATCAACCTGTGGCACTGCTAAAGTGTTTTTAAAGCCCAGGTTTCTCTGATAGGTGTTTTTTTTTTTTTTTTTTTTTTTTTTTTTTTTTTTTACATTTTTCTAGCTGTAGGCCATAATTATCAAAATTAGAATAGAAAAATGCTTGAAACATTTTATTTTATGTAATGAGTCTGGAATATATACCATTTTGACTTTCTAAAATAACTGATGGAAAATATTATATATGATGATATATGTGTGTGTGTGTGTGTGTGTGTGTGTGTGTGTGTGTGTGTCTGTGTCTGTGTGTGTGTGTGTCTGTGTGTGTTTGTTTTTAGCAGCTGCTTCTGCTGTTGACATACTCGGATGTCACTCCCATTACCCGCAAGTCAACAAAAGGACATGGCAGTATTACACTATAAAAGCATGTGGTTTTGTTTAGACAACAAAAGCACATGGCAACCAATGCTGGGACATCAACAAAAGCACATTCTTAGGTTAAGGTGAGAAAGGCACATAGAAAAGGAAAAAAATCACTTTCAGATGGGAAGCGAACACTGGACTCCTGCATGAAGGTCCAGAGCTTGTTGGAGGCTTCAGCTTAAGTTCACTAACTCTCTGTCAGACTGTATATGGTCCATGGAGATAGAGGCATTTTCGCTTTTTCTTTGTGGAAACACATAAACATCAGACTGGAGATTCACTTTGAAAAATAGGATGTTTTTCTTGAAGAGTTAATGTAGCCTAAGGATGATGAATCAAGCAGTTCCTGTGTTCTTTCTCTTTCTTATGTTTATATTGTCTGAAAACGAAAGACAGAGATCCTTCTCTAAAATAAGTGAGAAAGAAAGGACATGAGAAATCTAAAGAAAGGAAGTGAACGTAGAAGTAAATAAAAGTATACAGAATAAAACGACAAAGAAAAAAGGTATCAAGTGGAGGGGAAGCACAAGTGACGTGCAGTTAAAGGGGAAAAGTAAACATATAGACAGAGGCATGAAGGACGAGGGGACACGTAAAGACAGAGTGGAAGGAAATGTGATGCTAGAGAGACGATAAAAAGACATTAAAGCTGAAAGAGGAAAAACTGGAGGACAGAAGTGACAAGACAGAGAGAAGGCCACTTTGATATTCAGCCTGCAAACTGAGGAGGGTTCAGTCCATCAGCTCAGGGACGCCGACGCACTCGGCCGCATCATCCACCTCATCAGTCATTCAAAACACCATCAGTCAGCCAGGAAATCGCCCATCAAACAGACGCACTCACCCGCAGCTCACCTCAGAGTGCCACCAAATAGACTCGTCTGACTGACTGACACGTCCCACTGACTTTCCTCTGATTGGTGGATAAGAGCAGTCAGTCAGCCAGGTGCCTTCAATTCATCACTGCTGAAGTTTTTGACTGTAGAATTTAGTGTGTTCCTGTCTCTGACCAAACATGAAGCTGCTTCTCATTCAGTTAATATGACACCTCGCCATCAAACCGGCGTCTTAGCTCCTTTCAACAGGGACATGACAAAGAAACGTAAAGATGGAGGAATCCTATGACCTCACTCAGTAGGCGGGTTTCCATAAACCCTGAAACTGCGCAAATTGAAATTGCGAATATAAATTATGCATACTGGAAAAACTTCAATTTGAAAAAAAAACGACCCTCCCTTATCACAAAAAAAGTTTGCATGAGGTGCTATTTCAGGTGATTTGAAATAAGCCAAAACTGCATGAGGAAGGGCAGGGAGGTCCCATAACAATGGGATACCACCCAGTACCACCAAATGTCATACTGCAAAAGGAAGTAAGGTTTTTTTTAACTAAAGTGGTCCAGACTGAAATGAAAATCCAAACAGCCAAACACAGAGTAAGACTTAATTGGGAGACCAAAACATTGCTATTAAAAACTGCAATTGAAACACTTTTTATCACTTTTATTTATATATACATATACATACACATACATAAATGCATATGTCCATGGTAATAGATATAATAGATAGAGGGTCAAAGTTCAGGGTGCAGTGTTATGACAAAGTAGTATGTCCACATCGTGTGCAAACTGCATACATACATACAGTACATACTTTTGCATAGGGCTGTGTGATATGATGAAATATATCGTCTGATGAATAAAAAACGTATTGTATCATATTATGCTATATATTTCATTTTGTTTCCGTTATCTGATAAGGCTTTGCATATGTTCACTTATTTAATTACAACAATACGGTATTTAACTTTACTTTATTTAATTTATACTTTATTTAAATTAACTAACTGCAGTTCAATTAACTAACTGCAGTTCATTCAATAAATTTGCATTTCAGTAGTTTACAGTAGTTCAGAAGAGATTGCAAAACATAGAGACATATGTCGTGTATCGGGATATAGCCTAAAAATATTGTGATATTATTTTAAAATCATACTCCTTAGCCCTACTTTTGCAGTAAAATTAAAAATAAAAAAACAGAGATCTGCAATGCATTCTCTGTCATCGGGAACTAGGGAGAATGGCCTGCAAAACTTCAGAACCACTGCAGACTGTACAGATTGTTTGAGACCAACAAACAGTCGTCATTGTGTTTTCAGCAGCTTTTTAGACACCAAACATTGGTGTTTTGCAGTGATCTATCACAGTTTTTCCAGTCAAAATAGTGCTCTGGAAGGCAGTTTTTTGTTGTTGTTGTTGTTTTTTACCAAGACATTGTTAATCTTCCAGTAAGGATAGTACCCCCAAAATAGGAGATTTTAAGCAGAAACACAATCTTTTCCGAAACATTTTGTGCCTAAACCTAACCGGGCATTAACAACAGCATTGGTGCAACATGAAGTTGTCTCCCCTAAAAAAAGAAAAAGTGCAAATGAAAATGTTCTGTGGTTTGCAGAAATGTACAATGCCTACATTTATTCTGGCAGTTTGGTTGATAATTTACCAGCCTCTTATGAGGAAAATTTTCACAAACATCCAAGTGGTAAATATAAACCTATAGGGGACCTAGTTTTTGTGAAAGCATTGATTCATTTGGTTAGCAGTCACAGTCGGAGGAATTTAATGAATGGATGCTTTGTTTTGCCTGGAAATCTGCTTCATTAATTCTTCAAATAGTTGTTCACCTTCCTTTCACCCCCCCCGATTAGCTACTACCACTGTTATCAAGGCCATTTAGTCAATAATCGAGTTGTGTCGACATCAAAGCCGATGGATTTTATATTCATAATTCTATTTTTGCAGAAGGATTACTGATAAACATCATTACAGATTCATCAAACAGAGTTGCATGAGCCTTTTATTCTGAATGCCTTTGGCCTTCAACTGCTCCATGTGTTTTTGTCTGCAACACACATGCACACACACACCACTAATTTAAAATACCATGACCATTTAATAGTGAAACTATTTAAATATTTTTTTTATTCACTTAAAGAAAAGAGACTGAGAATCTTAGCACACCTATAGGGCCAGTTTGTGTGTGTGTGTGTGTGTGTGTGTGTGTGTGTGTGTGTGTGTGTGTGTGTGTGTGTGTGTGTGTGTGTGTGTGTGTGTGTGTGTGTTGTGTGTGTGTGTGTGTGTGTGTATGTGTGTGTGTGTGTGTGTGTGTGTGTGTGTTTGTGTGTGTGTTTTACAGTTTTAGATATTTAGTCCTGATTCAAAATGTTTCAAAGTTGTTGATTAATTCTTTTTAATTTGATCTATCTATCTGTAACCTGCTGCCATGTAATTCTAAAATTTTAGGTAAAACATGAAATCACCCAGGCGTGACAGAATATTTCCACCAACACAGCATTTTCTAATATATATATATATATATTTATATATTTTACTGTTAAAGGCTTAGCCAAGGGATATCTAAGTCGATTTAATTTTGCTAAAATGCACTTCAGCAAAATCCAGCAGAAAAAGTCCCTGCTTGCCTCAGTTCCTTTTCAGTGTAAACAAGGTGAATTAACTGAAAAAGCGTGGAAATTGAGAGATTATCAAAGTAAAATGGAGGGTAAAAGTGAGGCTTTTAGAATGTTTTTTCAGGACATTTTACAATTATAACTTAATTCATAACTTATTTTTGCAGCCAGAAGTCCATGGGTGTAGTTCTCATAAAATTGTATAATAAACAGCCAAATATCTTTGAATGGGAAATTGAGCCCCAGTCAGTTCTGAGCTCAGCTGTGAAAATGAAATTTTAAGTCTGCGTCGGGATTCAAATCTGCCAGGAATCAAAGAAAACAGCTTTCCTTTGAAAATGATGCCCATGGATATCTGATCGCTGCTCTGAAAACACCTGCACTGTATAACAGACAGCACTAACCTTCAATCCATGGACAAATCAAATGGAGAAAGAAACAAAAATAACAGCAAGGTGGGGTTTTTTTTTTTCCTCAAGAATGTTCAGCAGATTTAGCTCCGGGCAGGGGAAAGGTGGTGGAGGTCTGTGCCCAGCCAGGAGAGGTTCTGGTGGGGTTTAATGCGGGCGGGTAGCCCCTGGAGCTGGAGCTGAAGGGTCGGGGGGAGGGAGGGAGAAAGAGTGAGAGCTGAGGGACCCACAGTGGAGAGAGACTCAGCCCTGACCATCTGCCAGCCTCCAGCCTCTGCCAACACACACGCACACACATGAATGTACACAGACGAACCTGCACGAACCTCTTTGCCTTCAGACATCACACACACTAAAATACATGACGTGATGTATCACATATACGTATAAATGTACTGTAAATTCCATCCAACCAGGAGTATTTTCAGCATTGTTTATAGTGTGTGTGTGTGTGTGTGTGTGTGTGTGTGTGTGTGTGTGTGTGTTGGCAGGATGGAGGCTGGCTCTGGCCCTTCTGTCGCCTCCCTGCTGACTTTCGACTTCTCTCTCAGGATAGAACAACCATGGACCCATTCACTTCTCATCCCTCCTTTTCCTCCTGTTCCCTCTCCTACCTCAATCCTCCTCTTCCTCCGCTATCTCTTCTTTCTGTGCAGATACCATTCATCTGTCTATCCTTCCAACACTCCACTGCTGCACTCACATATGTGCTGTGTTTCCATTCTAATATCAAGAGGGACTTAATATTTACATATTTGATTTGCTGCTTTAATATGCAACACTTCATGTAAAGGCTCAGTTTATCCAGTTAACATTTTTTAGACACGCAGCTACCTGATTGGGAGAAGGCAGTCTGAGGTGCTACAGGAGGTGTTATTGCATCATATAATTCTTCAGAAGTTGAGCGGATCATCGGGAAGTCGTCACGACCTAGAAATCCCTGGCCGTAATATATATATATATATATATATATATATATATATATATATATATATATATATTCTCATTAAAACTTTGGTCAAACAACAAATCTATGGTGGCCTAAGACTTTAGCACAGTACATTAAGTCGACAGCTACGGAAAATGAATTTGAATTTGCCATTTTGTTATATTGTGTTGATCGTTTTCTACGGAAGATAACTATAACAATTTCATTAGACACAACAAAATAACATCACTTTTCCAAAATTTTCAAGGAATTGGACTAATTCCATGACTTTCCCAGAAGCTCCACCGTCTGTGTGACTTTTAGTTAGGGTGTGTGTGCTACAGAAGTATGTGTGATTGATTGTGTATTTATGGTCATGTGGGAGTGTGTTGCGCTGTTCAGAAGCGTGCAAATTATGCATATTTTTACAAAAACAGAAAGGCGAGCCGCCTTTCCATTATTGACTGCATAACACATCTACGTCACCTTGGATTGGAAATAATGATGGCTAGTGCGTTGGCTGCAATAGAAGCAAACCTACTAATGTTTTAAACATCCATCGCCATGCTTCTTTAAATGTTATTGTGAGAGGAGAAGTCGCAGAACATGATTCAATGGAAAAGCAGTCACCTCACAATGTGTTTGACACCAATAGCTCCTTTTTATGTTTGCCCTTTTCAAGATCTGCAGAAAGTACAGTCGTTTTTGTACTTTCTTTGCTACTGCTGATGTGTGTCTTTCATTTTGTATCCTCAGAGATTTGGATACTCAGTGTATCTTGATCTGTATGTGCCCAATTGAAAATCTAGTATTTTCCACCCAGTGTTGAAAAAGGAGGGCTATAAGTCTCAATAATATAGAAAATAAGTTTCAATTTGTTGTCATTGTCCTTTTGACTGGAAGCCGTGCAATTCTTTGTTTACCAAGAGAAATACAGATATAGATATTTTTTTTAAATCAAGGATGAGGTAAAAAGACTGTCAGTTGTTCATACATGACAGAATGGCAGGAGCTCAAATCTCAAGAAAGATAATTAAAGCTATCAGCAAGTAAATTGAGTATTTTTTTGGAAATTGTTCACCCTGAACCTCTAAAAATGTAATGCAGAACAAAGCTCTACAAGCTCCACCTGTTAATACAGGTACGTACGCCTAATTTAAAGATTCTCCAGTATGCACTCAGTCGTGTCCTCACAATTTCGACTGTGTGTGTGTGTGTGTGTGTGTGTGTGTTCCTGTTAATCAGTGGAGCTGAGAACAGAGGGGATTAGTGACTTAATCAGGCTGATAGATGAAGTTATTAATAGAATCCGAGTGAGTTGTCATTTCACTGAGGAGAACTCTTTATTCCAAAGTCTCTTTTCTTTCTTTTTATAGCTCTTCAGCCCATCTGTGGTCACATCAGATGTTTGTTGAGTCAGAGAGGGAAAGAGACGTCTGTGACTGGATCTATCTCTCCATCAGTCTATCCATCCATTTATCCAATCATCCACCCATCATCTGTCCGTCTCTCCACCCATGCCATCACACATTAATCCATCGGTCTTTCTGTCCAAATCAATAGCCAGAGTAAGTGTTGGCATTGTACATTTCCGGAAACCACAGATGAGTTACATGTGTACGGTATTATGGAGTGGTTAGGTGGTGGTGAGGTTCAATGCATTCTCATCCCAACTTGTCAAATATCACTACTCGGTCATAGCTGTCCAAGTCTACATGAGATGCGCTAGGTATCCTCCTGTGTTTGTTGTTGACATTTCAGAATAGTTTGTCAATTTATAGCTCTTAGATGCATTGTGTCTTTTCAAAATACATTTCCATTTTTGCAGAAATTGTTTCTACTCATCTTAAAGAAAATTTTTAAAAATTACAAAATTGGTAAAACAACTGATATTTACATTTATTTCCTTGTGAGACACAAGCATGTGGTTAGGTTTAAAAAGAAAGAAATCAGGGTGAGGCTCAACAGTCATATGGGACCTGAACAGCAACTCCCAGGTAAGAGTCTGAAGTATATTGGACCCATCCCCCCCCCCACCCCCCCGCCAGCCCTTTGATGACTTTCCACCTCCTTATATATAACGTTGGTACCGTTTCTACAGCGTTACAGTGTTTCTAAGTGATGTCATCCGGACGCGTATCATACCGCCACGACGGGTGCTGTCCGGCTGTGTTATAAAACCGATGCTCTCCATCAGTGTACCATTTAACTGTGAAAGGTGGCTTTTTGTGTTGCTGTCATTTAGGTTTAACCACCTGGTTATAGGAAAAGGTCATGTTTTGACTTTAAATAGCCAATAAAGTCAACTTTAATGTCAATTCTGCCACATGCACAGGACATTGATGGGATCGAAATGCCATTTCCCCCAGACCCCCGCTGTAACCTCGCAACTACACAACAAAAAAAAAAGAAAGGGTATAAAAAGTAGATAAGTACCAAATAAAAGTAGTAAAATTAAAGTTAAAAGCAATTATATCTATTATGCAGTGATGCTAATTGTGCAAATGGGATGAATAGTGCAAAACAGATTTAATAAATAGTGCAATACAGCGTAAATATGTGTGAGTAATGTAAAAAGAGAAGTTTGCCCTGAAGCATTACCCAGAAAAAAGGATTATTGGGGCTAAAATCCCAGCAGGAAATGGAATACATAGACTGCGAAAAAACAACGGAAAGCTCAACAGCATAATTGAACACAAGTGAGACAAAACAAGGGTAGAGTTAGGATAAAATTAAAACCAGCAAACAGATAATACAAGATGCAAGACGAAACATGTCAAATACAAGAAAAAATGGACCGAAAGCAACAACAGAAGCAATAAAAGCAATAAAACCACAAATAAAAGGAAATAAATTAAAACAAAAATTAAAAAATGTAAAAAAAAATAAATAAATAAATTAAAAGACGACATCACAATAAAGCAAGTCTATAGATATGAGTTTTAAGAAGCGTAAAATAAGCCACTGATTCTGCACCATCCCCTCCACGTCCTGGTGAATCAGTCAGCTCATACAACCTCACTTTCCAATGTAATGTAGGCTATCCATGGTTTGCCGAAATGTACAATGACGACATTTTCTTCTGGCCACTGGGCAGTTCTATTATATCCATCCGTCCGTCCAACCATCCTTTAATCCATTAGTCCATTAGTCTGTCTGTCATCTGTAATTTATCCATCCATCTGTCCATCCAGTGATTCATCAGTCTAACTATCCATCCATCCTCTTATTCATCTATCCATCAGTCCATCCAGTTTTCTATTCAAACACTGGCTCTGTTAGTCCTGTTTCTCCCTCACACACACATCTTTCCTCCCTGTCGATTTCAGTCATACTCATTTTATCCTCCCTCCCTTCTTCATTCCATCCATCAACTGCCTTTTGTCTTCCCCTTCACCTTTGGCCCTCGCCACCCACCACTCTCTCTGTCTGCTCTATCCCTGCATTTCACAGGTGACAGCCTTTTTTTGTGCATTCATTGTCTTGTTTTTTTAATGACTTTGGGAATTTTTCACAGTCTACCCACATTTATTGTCTTACAACAAACACAAAAAAAAGACATATTACGTACGGCCTCCCCTCTCCCTTCTCCGCCTCATTAGATCTAACATGTGACCTTGTAAAGAAAGATTTTGAACCAAAACAAAAACTGTCTTGTCCAAACCTGATGGTGATTTCTTGTTAAAGTCCTAACCCTGCTGCAGCCTGTTAAATTGCTCATTAATGACCAGGGCGGGAAAAAATCCACGGGTCAACTGGCTGTTCCAGTTTGGCCTCAGTTGATCATTTGACATGCAGTTCTGCAGGGAAACTTGTCTTATTCTGCTCCAAAATTCAGTTTGGCTGAGGAAATAATGAAATGATCTTTTTTTAAGTCTGGATGTTTTCTATTCTGTGCACATTTGAATATAGTGAATCCAGAGATATCGTCTTCACAGTCTGAAACACTGCAAGCTCATTTGTATTCATCCAGTTTTGATTTAACGCGTAATGGGATGTTTAAGCTGCCAGAAAACAAGCACGCAATCTTGCCAACATGTGATTATTGCAGTTCCATCAATTTAGCAGCCATTTTGACCTGAAGTCAGACGCATACTGAGGGTTACTGCTTCTCATCATTTCCATATGCAATTTTCAATCTGACGTTATGGAGCTGGAGTCTAAAAAACAAACTCAAAACAAATTCAAAGTTAGGAAATGAGAACTGTTTGATCCTAAAGAGCTTTGTGTTTAAACATCTGTTCAAGGCAATATTGGCTGATTCTGCAAAATCCTGGATTTTGTTCAGTGATTTTGTATTTAATAATTTAGAAATTAAGGTATGGTTAGGTTATAATAAGTTTATGGAAAAATTTAAGTTAAAAAACATAAAAGTCAGACCTCTTGCATCACCTTTTTTGTTGTTAATATTGTTCATTTTTTATCTTGCTTGAGGTTTGTTGTTATTTATTATTATTTGTTATGTAATTAGCAGTTTACTTAAATAGGCCTCCAAAATATGATATTTTGTACCCCAAGTACCACAGCATTTTTTTTCTCTGGCAGGAAAATACTGTGTGAAGAGTCGGTGACCCACAGAGCTGGTCCTGTTTCCACTGTAGTAGACGCGTGTCTGTGCTTCCACATAGCCGTTGTGTCCTGGACGCTACAGCATTTTCAGTTGTTTTTTGCGGATCCATGTACACGAGGATCATTATCACAATGTTATCATGCAGTTTGTTTTATAAGCACAAAGGAAAGACTTTTCCAGTTGTAGTCGGTCCGTTCTTGCTAAATGTGGCCTAAATCTCATGCAGGACAAATTCTATGATGATGTTGGCGCTCTGCAGGAAAAGGTTACCAGGCGTTTACAAAACAACACCAAGTAAACCAGAGTCCTTTACAGCATGGAGATGTTATGAGTAAATGATGTTGACTCTCACTTTCCTCAGCTGAACAATCACTCACTCACTGCACCGTCACCATACCACGAATCTCCAACTGCAGTGAACGGTAAACCTAGAGCTTCCTCATGAAAATAAACTGGTGTGTAGCAGCTGTCGAAAGTGATATTCAGGGATGCAGGAACAAACAAACTGAAGGCAAAGGAGGAGAAAATTTACAAAGAGAGCAACAACATTTCATCAGAAAGTCAACGCCAAGATCAGATTGGTGAGATTTACTTTTTGTAGTGAACCCTCAGCAATTTGATTAGTCTGGGCTCAAAATGAGAGTTTTAGTGTCCACTGATTTCAACTTTAGGGAAGAAAGAAAAGATCGAGAGTCGTTTCATTCAGACACAGAGAGAGAGAGCAGCGCTGTGGAGCGTGGAAACCCTCTTTAATGTGGGACTACTGGACTCTCCAGCTGGTTGGAGGAGATGACAGAGACACACATCTCACACATCTCACATGCACACACGCACAAACTTACACACACACACACACACACATACACACACACACACACACACACACACACACACACACACACACACATGGATTAAAAACCCATTACCAACTCAATTTTCTGTCCTGTGCAGGTTGTTTAAGCCAGTTATACCATGCATCAGTGTGTCCCGCACTGCAATACTCAACAGGTCATATGTAAAGGACGAAATATGGTCCATCTGTTTGTTTTGTTTTTTTTAACACAGTCTTAAACTATCACAACGTAAACAAAACTAAAGATGCATCCAGACAAGGGCTTTAATCCAACCTAATCGGCAGAAGAAAATGTTGGCATGGTACATTTCTGCAAACCACAAATACTTTATACGTTCAAAGCCTCTGGAAACGTGGCTTGAAATAGCGGTTGCAGTACAAATTGCTTAAAAAACTCTTACATGAAAATTCTCGTCCACTTTATCCCTGTTTTTAGGCCGTATTTTGAATAAAGCTGAGATCATGAATCAGACCCATGCAGCTCCTTTGAATTGCACAGAGGAGAACAGAATTGAATCTGATTGGAGGAGAGAAACAGAGGGACATCTCAATGCCCATGAAACACTGAGATCTAATCAATCAGATCCGATCCTCTTCGCTGCATCTCGCCTGACTCAAGCGTCTTGGCTCGTCTCTGGCTCTGTGCGAAGAAAAGTGGAACCCCTCCCCTTTGCTCTCTCTCAGAGCGCCAGTTGCTGATATCGATGATGGCACACAGCGAGGATGTTGACGTTTCAGTTTTAAATGAGCAAGTCAGGACGGGCCGAGTGCACGCTCCAGAGGAAGCCCTTTGTACTGCGGAGGCCAATATGTCTGGTTAATGAGACTGTGGTTCAGCCTCGGACAGCATGGCCTTATGGGAAGGATGCTGCAGCCGCTCTGGTCTTATTAAGATGAGAGGAGAGATAAGTGGACGGGTGAGAGTCAGTCTGGCTTTGTTGACTGTCCAGCGCTTCTGTGTCTGTAGTGTGCTCTGCTGACATGCTGTTACATTCAGCTGTAAATAGGCTGCAGGAGAAGTTTGTCTGCAGTCGGCGCTCTGCTTCTGATTGGTGATACAACAATAACTTTACTCCTTTTTATGCATCTTCAACAGAAGGAAAGTTTGTGTCAGTGTTGACTCGTTGCACCATGTCATGGCCCCATTTTTATTTTCTTAACCCTTTAAAACCTCAGCAAGTTGGTTTGATTTCTTTCAGAAACATAAGGGGAAAGGCAATGACCAACCTGAGAAGAAGTGTAGTTTTAGTAATATATTAAAAATTATGTCACAGAAAATAATACTACTCATATTTTTTAACCCTTTGAAACGTAAGCAAATTGGTTTGATTTCTTTCAAAAACAAGGGAAGAAAGCAATGAGCAGCTTTACAAGACATGACCAAAACATTAGCAAAAAACGGTAAAGAAAACCAAGAAAATCCCCAGAAAACAAGCAAAAAAAGGTAAAAAAAAAAAAACCTCAAATGACATACAAAATGTGCTGAAAGAATATTATATATATATGGTTTTTCCCTGTAATTAAATATAGTTCTCTGATGTTTTTTTCTCTCTCTCAAATCATATTTCTAATATCTTGCACATTGTCGCACATTTCTTGCCCAGTTGCTCGTTTCTTTTTTTACCAGTTTTTTTTTCTAAAGAAATCAAACCAGTGTGCTCAGGTTCAAAGGGACAAATAGCTTCTGAAAGTGTTTCTTAGTCTCAAACTATGGTCTGCAGCTTGGCGTCTCGCCAAGGTGTCACGCCATCCACCGTCCCCTCCACCGTCAGCTCGTATATATTGTCACTTTAAAAATGTTAACGAAAAGTTGAAATGTGCAAATGGAACATATCCATTGTTTGCAGAAATGTTTCCAGTGTTTCCTCCTGGCGACTGCGCTGCATGTAAAGCTGTTTGAATCTTCCTCACCTTGCTGCTCATTCATGCAGCCATGTGTTGAGTATATTTTCATTGTGCAGCTCTGACCTTGTTTTGACTGACAGCGGTGGGAGACAGGTGTTTCTGCTAAACAAGAAGAGTGACGTATTATAGATGAATCTGTACTTTCTACTCAGCGTCTGTACTTTGATGCATCCTCCCTCAGGTTCCCGTCCTTCATCTAAAAATGTCCCTGAATGCAAATATAAGCGTCGTGTTTGTACTATGTGCCCATACATCCTCACTGTGAGTTTATTCCAGAATTGCTTCAGACTGCATCATCACTCCTGAGAGCTGTTTTTGTAAATTCCTTCCAGTCAGCCTCATTTTACCGTTGGTTCATCTTTATTTTACATTTTTAACACATGAATGGTGAGTTTACATGACATTTGGTGAATGATTCTATCAAACAGCTTCACACTGTTGGACTCTGACCTACATTTGAGTCATGGCTGTCCCCACAGGGAATTGCATGTCCAATTCTGCTGCTGTGTTACTGCTGAGCATGACCATGGCTCAGCTCATGTACTATTAGTTTTTTTATGAGCTGGGACTTTGGATCACACTGCAGCCTCGCTGCCAGAAGAAAATGCCGGCATCGTATGTTTGTGCAAATCCCGGAAACATTACATTGGTACATGTCATACATAAATGTTTCTAAAGTGACGTAGTATGTAAGCTGACTTTTTCGTCAGGTAATGGAGGGGATGGTGGCTTGCCTTAGCTGCAGACCACAGTTCAAAACCATCAAATAACAAAACTGCTTTTATATAAGCAAGTCAGTAGGCCGGTTTCCAGTACAGGTTTGAAGGTTTATTTGAATTGCAGCCACCGCACTAGCAGTAATTATTTCCAACTGAAGGCAACGTAGGCATGTTATGTGGGTTAAATGGAAAGGCAAGCACCTTACACATAGGGGCGTCCACATATGATGGATTTCTGGGAGGTGATAGTCCACGATTTCACAGAGGAATTCAATTCAAAACGTCCGTATGATCCACTCGGCTTTTGAAGAGTTATGCGATGCAATAAAACCTCTTGTAGCTCCTGCTGCATCCTGAGGGAGCCAGTTCCTACTGACAAGCACATAGCCATAGCATCAAGTGACCTAGACAAGTGAAATAAAGTGTTTCCATCGCAGTTTGCGAAATCTGGCTTTTTCGAATCGCCTGAAATACCGCCTCATGCAAGCGCAAAAAACTAAATGGGAGTTTTCTTCATAATTAAATAGTTACATTTAGTCTGATGGAACCAATCTCAAACCTTGAAATTAAATTAATAGATTATCATAGATGTATTGCAGGTTATGTGTTGGCAAACATGCAAAAGTAATATGCAGAGAACGAGTGTTGTTAATACAAACTTTTTATATTGAATTGTTTGAGTCATTTATTTATTTTTTAGGCTTATTTATATTCATTCAATGTCCCATGAAGGTTATTATACCATCATCTTGACTATGATCTTTATTGTTCAGTAAAATAGTGTATCTCAGTTTACGTTAAACTTTTTAGAAATAACATGTCCAAAGACATGCAGCTCAGGTTAATTGGTGACTCTAAATTGTCCTTAGGTGTGACTCTGAGCGTGTATGGTTGTCTGTCTATATGTGTCGGCCCTGCGATAGTCTGGCAACCTATCCAGGGTGTACCCCGCCTTCCGGCCAATGACAGCTGGGATAGGCTCCAGCCCCCCCTGCGACCCTTACGAGGACAAGCCGTTACAGAAAATGACTGACTGAAACATATAAGGAATTCTTTCAGT
Organism: Plectropomus leopardus; assembly: GCF_008729295.1. Lineage (NCBI taxonomy): Eukaryota > Metazoa > Chordata > Actinopteri > Perciformes > Serranidae > Plectropomus > Plectropomus leopardus. The sequence goes on from NC_056467.1 coordinate 32,257,175, forward strand.
GAATGTACAATAAAAAAAAAAAAGTTCTCTATTTCATTGTTAATTTCTCTTCTCATGTCTTCTTCTGTCTTGCCTCTAATTGTTCAGGGATGCACATGTAAATTTAAAGATGTACTTATTCTGTAGGCAAAGAGTTTCTAAAAAGAGTTTCAGATTTGATTTTCAAAAAAAAATCCCTCTTCTTTTTCAGACTGTTGCAGATCAAATCCAGTCATCACATCACAGCTGGTATTGGTCCTGGTTGGCTCCCCTTGATACAGAAATAGTGAAACCCTCCGAATCAGGTAAGTTTTCTTAATCTCAACCCACAGTGGAATAAAAGTGCACAAAAGTATTTTGACGTGACACTTGTCATGTAGGGCGCAGTTATCAAAGTATGCACAGCTGCATGTAAACAGAAGCATTAGGAATACTTACTGTATTTTTATTATCTGTGTAAACAGCTTAGTAGGAAGACTGACTTTTCTGGAATGAGGGCAAAATAATGTTTGGGGTTTTTTTGCATTCAAATGTTGTCAGTGTCCAGAGTATGACTGGCATTATTGGGTTTCATTTACACATTTCTTTCCTTAACTGAGCAATTGTGTACGTAACGTCACGATGGACGACATCCTGCAGCCTGAGCAGACGGTTCTGACAGATATGACGATGGAGAATGTTTGAGGAGTCAAATAGGATTCTGTCTGTTGGCTAAACTAAGTTTTTATTGATAATATTCCAAACTGCATGTGGGCTGCAGACACACACACACACACACACACACACACACACACACACACACACACACACACACACACACACACACACTCACTCACTCACTCACTCACTCACTCACATACTCTCTCTCTCTCTCTCTCTCTCTCTCTCTCTCTCTCTCTCTCTCTCTTTCATCCCTCAGTGACAATTTCAGATCCAGCAGTCAGACACCTGCGCCTCTCTCAGATAAATATTGAATCTGCCAGGGTTAGAAATGGATCTTTTAACAAGGCCAATACACACACACACACACACATCATGTCTGTCTTTCTCTTGAACATGTCCTCAATTACTGAACTTTTGACAGGTCAGCATGTTAGTGGTCAGCTTTTTTTCAGTAAATAAACTTAAATATTTCATGTCTGAAAAAGGAGTAGGAGGAAGTGAATACTTATCTATCCCCCCCCCCCCCCCCCCCCCCCCCCCCCCCCCCCCCCCCCCCCCCCGTTAACTTTAAACACTAATATTCCCACTTTCTGCCCCAATACCCCATACACACCTTGATCTAATCAAACTTGAATTAAGACAAAAACAAGAGCAGATAAATCTGAATAAAAAACACACACACACACACACACACACACACATCACAGAACAAAGAAACAAGAAACACAGGAAACAAAGTCACACCACCAGAATCAATCTGTCTTGTAACATATCTGACTGTTTCCCTCTCTGTTCTATCAGCTCATATTCCATATATTGTTCTTAAAAACATGTTTACATTTGTTAATGTTCACATGTTTTGTATCCCACACTACAGCTGTTCCATAAATTAACCCCTTTGACTGTAAGCCAGTGATATTTTGCATTAGTCTTCACTGTCTCTTGAAAATGCAGATTCCTCTCAAATTATGTGACGTTTCTTTCATTTGAAACTTTTGGATATATTATTAGCTAGCTGATGATTTTTAGCTCTGAACACGATTTGAACTGATTTGAAATCAGCCAGATATTTGACTGAGATATTTGAGTGCTTTTAATTTGATAAGGAGTGGGTTTGTTGGTTCTGTGTAAGTGGTTTTGTTACAATTCTAGTGTACAAACACATGCAGACACACATACTCTCTCTCTGTAAGCACACACGCTGACAGACAGCTGTGTGTGTGTGATGAGAATTATTGCTGTGTTTGCATAGCTATACTGACAGAGCACACGAAGAAGGTGTGACAGTCATTTAATCTTCAGGTGCAGAGTGTGCATGCATGTGTGTCCCCACCAGCTGTCCTCGATAGGTGTGTGTGCGTGCGTGCGTGCGTGCGTGTGTGTGTGTGTGTGCAGAAAAGGAACCAGTCTTTCTGAAAATGGAGCTGGAGATACACAGTGACATAAAAGGCATTCTAAGTTGCATAAAAATGTGGAAATAGGTCTTTTAAAACATTTTGTTACCAAGTGTCAGTGTCTGACACTCGGTGTCAGAGATGTTATTGACTGAATGCAATTGTTTCTTAATAATAATTTCCTGGTGGTGCTGTCTATATATGATGCTTTGATTGAGCTGTTTTACCCACATTTTTTTACAAACACATCTAGTATATGTTCATATTTAGAAAACTTAATCCAGAATTTGGTGCTAATAATAACTAATTAAAGACTCAAATCATTACTCATACACAGGACCAGTTGAGTTGGGTCCATATGATTTGTATTTAAAATGCACCTTAAGCTCAGTAGCGTTTACAAGGTGTGAATATGAACCACAGCCATGGACTCATTTAGGAGGAAACTTTTTGCTAAAACCACTTTCATACTATGATACAAGTGATATGATACAATATGGTACAGTACAGTACAATATGATGTGATACAATATGGTACAGTACTGTAAAATACAATATAATATGATATGATGCAATAAAATATGATATGATACAGTACGATATGGTACATTATGATACGGTACAGTACAGTATAGTATGATACGATAGGATATGATATGACAATACAATAAATTCCCATACAATATGATATGAGCAAACGATACAATATGATACCATATGATATGATCAAAAACTGCATTTCTAATTATCATCATTATGAATTCAAAGTTATTTTACAGAATCAATTTGCAGTTGTTTTTTTCAGAACATTTCCCTGGTTTGTGTTTGTTGTGCTTTCCATTTGTTTGTTTTGTTTAATTATATTTATTTATTTATTTACTTATTTGTTCATTTTTTTTATGTACTGCTTTGCTTTGCTTTTTCATGTACTTGAACTTTTTACTTATTTTTTTCTAATTTCTGGATAATTTCTTCTCAAGTTGCTCAACAATGAATGCCATATCTTGATGAATCTGAATTATGAAACTCCTGAGCACATGGAGGGACACCCACACGGTAACTATGTGCCCTGTGTTACACACTTAATAAGCACCACCTCCTGTCCCCCATGCTGTAAACATGGCCTCCAAACAGATTCAATTCAACTGGACTCTTTTACTGCGCTTCTTATACAGGTGTGAAATTAATGAATGTGGATTCATGGGTGTCCTTACACCCCTTTGTCTCTGTCCTGTGTGGATCTGTTGTGTATCAGTACATATTAGCCTCCTGGTGAGCGAGGACACATCTGTTTGCAAGCAAAACACAAGCGTATCAAGGACGTTTCTGCAGCCTCTTAAAGCAGAGAGGACGCTGCGCCGCTCTGCAGCAGCTGTAAAGCAGAGCAGGGCATCAGCTCTGTCGCTCAGCAATAATATGGTTTTATAGGCAATGAAGAGCAACAGTGGATAGCTTCTGATAGTGTCTGGGCGGTTCCATCACAGGCTAATAGTGTTAAAGGGGCTTTGGGATGTGAGCAGAGATGGGAGTGTAAAGACTACTCGTCTCATTTGTTGCTGGTGAGTCGTTTCTTTAGAGGACATAATGACAGCTTTAAGAAACTTTTAAATGTTGAAATAGTGCTTACCTTTTTACTTTACCTATAACAAAATGCGCATTCCAAAGTCATCAAATACCACTTTTTATTACCAGTTGTATTTGTATTCAACCAATAACTGCTGTCAATATCTCATAATAACACATACATATTAGGGCAATGAGAGGTTAAATTAAGACAACAACAGTACATAATAACAAATGAAATAAATATTTGACATTCTCTTAACAAATTATTAAGTAAATATATAAATAATGAATGTATGCATCAGGTGATACAGCCCTACCATTATGAAAAAACAGTATTAGATCCAGAGAAGTAATATAAACATTTCACCTGCACCTTTTTAATGTCCCTTAACCATAATCTGTTGCATTTGTTGCACAAGAAAATAAACGTAAATACAGTGTTTTACTGATGTTTTACTGTTAGGCATCATTTACACAAGAATGGCCCTGCCAAAAACGGAAAAGTCCTTCCTACATTGTGACAACAATACTTGTGCACACGATCCACAAATCAGCTGAAAAAATGGTAGTATGCATGCCTGGCCAGTAGTTTGTGTTCTGAGTTTGTAATGACACATCATAGAAGAACACTACCTGATGTGGCCGTGATGTCCCTGTTCTCACAGGATCCATGCATTGCCAGTTTACACGGTGACAAAAGAGTTGTGTTCTCAAAAGATTTCACTCTGGAACCCAGTTTCAAAAGTTTGCATTTTCAGGCCCCCAATGGTGTTGTCATGTGAAAGACAGGCCAAACCACAACAAGAGTTTAATATTTCATGCAAGAATCCTAAAACGGCATCTTATTTGAAGAAGACGTATGCATGTAATAAGCAGAATCTATACATTTCCTGTCAAAACAAAAGTGTATGTAGAAACAGGCCAGTGCCTTCTAATTCCTAAGTTCCCGCCACTTTGTCAGTGCTTTCAGTGTAAGATCGCCAAAAGCCACCTTTCGCATCTGCATGAAATGCTGCTTGACTGTGCAAGGTGACAACCTGACTGACGCTATGTTATTATAAGCTGCCAGACGGTCGGATGGCACCTGCCGTGTCCGCATAATACATGCCAGGACAGTGTCAGGTTGAAACACTGCCAGTGATGATGTAATATAAGCACAAGAATGAGAGGAGGGACGGTGGATAGGTCCAACAAACCCCAGACATTCATGCAGGAGGCTGGTGTTCACTTCCTGTATGAATATGATGGGTTTTTTTTCTACACCTTTCCTTGTGCCTCCTTCCCTAAATCCTAAACATCCGTGGCAGCGTATGGATCGTCAATGTCCTGGCGTTGGTTGCCATGTTTTTTTGCCAAAACATAACAGCATGTACCATAATTCTACCACCTGCTTGTGGTGACATAGCAGAGGCAAAGGGATACCCAGAGTGTAATATGTAGACGTGGAAGTCCACTGCAAAATGGCAATATGTGACAACTTGGGATGAGAACATGTTTTAAAACCATATGCCAAAAGTCCACTGTACACGTGGCAATTCATGGTGAGTTGGGAGTGAGAATATGTTTCAGAATACTACAGGAAGAAACCTTCAACACCAGGTGAATAGCGCTACAGATAGGAGAGGAGACAGTCAAAATGTTCCCTTTGAACCAGCTTTGCAGGAAACCTTGATGAAGACTTTAAAGATTAAAGTGAGTGACTGAAGTCATTTGCCTCGAAAAGCTGTTAACATCTTCAGAAAAAAACCCCAAAACAAAACAGCAAGACGCCATCTTGTACAACAGATGTGTGAAGGTTATCCATCCATCCATCCATCCATCCATAATCCATCCATCCATCCCTCCATCTCCGGCTGATAACAATTTTTACAAGGGATTTCATTTCTCCGTTTCTCTTCAGGTATAATGGATCATGGTTTTTTTTACTCCATGATAGCTTTTCAGTTGGTAAACAATTTGGATGCAGAGGGACAGATTCTGCTCCCCAGAGAGGAGCTCTGCATTCAGACAGTATCCACAAATGGCAATTTGACTACCAATTGCTCAATTCATACAAGAAAATCAGCCTCCTCATCGCTCACTGAATGGGTTTTCAGCTGCCTTAACGGAGCGTCCCGGAGCGTCTTCCCTTTGTGAGGGTGACCTTTCCCAAAACACTACGCCATTGTTGGGGATTCCTGTTAGGGTTAAGAACAGACATTTTTCTGCCATTATTCTGGTCGTCTGGTCAAAGTTGAGATTACATTTGTACTGTAGAAGCAAAACATTATAAAATTCCAAACACTGACAAAAAGATTTAGCCTGCTAATTTCTGTTTGGGGAATGTTTCTGCTCGCTTTATCGTAAGAACTGATGTGAAAACTTGTGTTTGTTTGTCTTCACTTCTGCAGGTGGCAACCTCATCAACATTTTTATGATTTCTCCAACCCTGATTTTTCCCAAATAGATCCAAAGGGTTGATTAAAATGGTTTACTCTGCTGTACAGCAAAGGTTGACTTGTTAAAAAACAATATATTTACAGTAAATTCAGTTATTGTGAAATTTTAAATAAAGCAAACAATTTAACTTACAAAGATGATCTTGCTAAAAAATT
>NC_056467.1:32263870-32271479 GCF_008729295.1 Plectropomus leopardus
TTTTTTCTCCTCCCATTAAAGAAGTAAGTAGTCCTATTCAGAAACCAGCATACCAACACACAGTCACTGTGAAATAAGCGTGTTAAATTTCCTCCTTAGATGACTTACTTGCTCCTTGTGTGTTTAAGTGGATTTGCTGGAGAGCACAGCAGAATTGAGGGGGTAGAGGTGATGGGTGCACAGTCAGCGAGTTCAGAGAGGAAGGAGAGATGCATAAAGAGAGGGAGCGAATGGAGAGATGTTGTGCATGTTGGAGTAATATATTATTATTTACAGATAAAATCTGAGGTGAAGCAGCTGTTTGATGCTCCCTGGAGCAGGGTTTGCATTCCCCGTGACTCGAACATGCACGCATGTTGCTGTTGGAGCAGCTGCTATCTTCATGTACCTGGTTAATACTGATAAAGGTGTTTTTCATTTCATGGCTAAACCACCGTATCTCCACTGTTTTCACCAGTAACAGCAACTCCAGTGCTTATCAAGACAGATGATGAATCATCTGCATAAGTTGCAGACACACCTTTTCTAAGTGACTGTGTTGACTTGAGCAGTGGAGCCCAAACTCCAAAAAGTTTTTTTTTGCATTGTTTTATTCCATCTGACATATGTTTGAAGCCTCCTTATTATATGTAAAATAGAAGATTCGAAAGGCCAATTTATGCTATCTGCATTCATGCGTGTCTTTGGATGTGCATTGCTCCATCACTGCACAACAAATAGATCCATTTGGATGATCGCATGAGCACAACTGTCAGTAGACTATCAATACAGAAAGTACTGTATGTCCAAGTCTGAAGAGAAAACAAGATTCTGTAAATATAAAAGGAAAAATATCTTTTTTTAAAAATGTATTTAATATTTAGGTCATGCCTGAAAGTGCTTCAAGAAAATTTAAAAGAAAAAAGAAAAAGAAAAACACATTTGTGAATGGTGTTCAATATGCAAGAAAGAGACACCACATCCTATAGGTGACAAAAACACTTGGTTAAGGTTTTCAGTTGTTTCATGCTGGACTTGTAGAAAAGAGGTTGCATTAACTGAATATTTTCCAAATATTTCCATTGACCAAAGTTTCTTTTAACAATGACAAAAAAACCTTAACCTGTCTATCATTTTTACAAATTAGAGCAGTGAGTGCGATCTCCTTAACTTTAAATAATTCACACAGTTATCTGGTCTGTGGCATGTTCATTAGCCGCAGAAAGTATCACAGCATCACCAACACAGTCTCATCCCAACTCGTCACATGGTGCCGCTCTGTCAGTGATCTTCCACATCAGCTTATGACATTTTAGGCATTCTTCTGTTTACACTGCAGAATGCCGTTTCAGTGATGACGATAAATGCACATGGTGGGATGACGCTTTCACAACATGAGCACTGTCCAAATGCTTAGGATTAGGCAAGTCACTGATGGTTAGGTTTAGACAAAAGAGACATCCAAACAGGAAATTGAAAAGCCGACGCTCGCATGAAAATTGTTTGTGGGACCCATCTGCCACCCCTTCTGCTCACCCTATAAGTGCACTCACACTCCTTATATTACATCATCACAGTCAGCGTTAAACCCCCAACGCCGTTCTCCAAGGTTTCATGCACACGCAACCAGTTCCATTCGGTTGCCTTCTTAAGTGACGCTACTTGTGCGCATTGCATGTGGACACGCCTGGCACCATCTAGCCATTTGCTGGCATATAATAACAACACCACCGGTTCCGTCTGGCCCTAATCTGGCCCTGTCCAGCTGTTTTTTAGGGGGATGAAGAAGGTGGCTTTTGCCAATAAGCTCATACACCGAAAGCACTGACAGAGCGGAACAAGACTGGGCTGGTATTACAGTATAGCAGGGTATTTAGAAACTTAAATACAGTAATTTTCAATACTGTCAAAAAGTACTGATGCTCATCTGTCTGCTAACCTCAAAGTGGAGACGAAATAATGGGGACGTTTTGCATGCAGTGCACATTACTGTATCTCAACCAAACCACAGTCAGTGATTGTTGGAACAGTGGACTAACTAACTGAACAACACTAAACAAGACAGTTTTGGTGTTTATTTAGGTTCTGTTAAGTTTGAACTAAGTGTTTTAGGATGAGTTAACAAGGCAATTGAACTTGTCTTAGTTTAGTAAAAGCGAGAAACTTTAAGTCAGAAAGTGAACAGTTACATTTGTCTGTTAAATCTGGACTATAGGTTTAATATTACCTTTCTTGACATTTTGTGGGTTTGTTTTATGTATTCCTTTGAATGAAAATACCAAGCAAGCTTACTGAACATAAAGTCAGCAGGGAGGATAGCGCTACACACAAACAAGTGTCATATACCTAATATCGCTGTAACATTCAGTATACGGTGCAGTTTAACACTTATAACATGGGACACTGTAATGAGGTGCAGTGCTTTATTGTATGGCTGTGTGTGTGTGTGTGTGTGCGATTTGATCACTGCAGCAGTTAACTGCAGTTTGTTTGTAGTTGCTCTGTTTGTCTGTTTGAACACACCTTTCTTGTATTCATGTGATTCCTCTCCCTGCTGCGTGTTTGCATGTATAATCGCGTGTGATCTCTGTGTGTGTGAGATCTCTAGGTGTATGTGTGTGTGTATGTGTATAATTATAGCAGCTGTAAATAGGTCACACTGTGTAGCGTTGTCTCTGTTAATGTGGACGTCTCTGCCAGGAAGAACAATCAATAGCAGCTCTGCTGGGAGAACAATCAGTGCTATCTGCATCCCTCCATCTTTTCATCTTATCACATCTCAATCTCTTTGTATGCTTTCTTTCCCTCTATCCACCTCTCTTTCTGCCATTGTTGTATATCCTTCTGTCATCATCTCCCTTTCCTCCCTTTTTTCTCTGTCGCCTATGCATTGTTCATTTCAGTTAAATTAATATGAAGTAGGTAAACACCAACAAAGCCCACATCTATCTGCTCGCCTTTTTTGTATTAGTAGAAATATATAAATAATATTTAAGTATTCAATCTTTTAATTTATGAAGATATATAATTCACTTTTGATTTTGACAATGAGAATACATAGAGTGAAGATACACAGATTCCAAACATGTAGTTCATAGTACTAAAATCAGTTTGTCTGTGAGTATTTTTTTTTTTTTTTAGATTAACTTATTAACCCTTTAAAACCTGAGCAAATTTGGCTTAAGTTCTGGGATGAAAACAATGAGCAATGAAAAAAGAAGTTACCCAAAAAATTGCTAGAAATTAATTTTAAAAAATGTTTGTTTAATAACTCCAAGAAAATTACCCCAAATTAGTAAAAATAGATAAATAAATAACACCCAAAAAACAAACAAGGAAGCAATCTGGGGAAAAAAGGCTTAGAAATTATAAGAATTTTATAACATAATTTTATTTTTTTATTTTTTTACTTTTTCTAGAGACCTTTTTCTCCTGCTCTTTTAAAAATAACTTTCTATGGGTGTTTCCACACAGGCATTTTTTACGTCGGCCCAATCAAACTTTGGGCCTGGGTGCGGTGCGTCTGGGCCAGTGTGAAAACAGCACTTGCACTTTGGTGCGGACCAAAACAGCTATCAGAGAACTCTGGTGGGGACTATTTGTGGTGTGAAAGCACATGGCCTCGATCCGCCCCAACTATCTGGTGTACTCCACAAGTTTGAGCTAAAAAGGCTCCTATAGTTCACTTTGCTTTACTTTTATACTGTTTCGTTTGTCGAGAGTGGTACATACAAATGATATCGAAAGCAATAAGTAGCACCAGGAACAACACACGTACACGCACATTTATTTCTCTTTACTTCTCAGCACTTTGGTGTGGCCTTTGGATCAGAGTAAAAACAAAGGTGTGTGAAAGTGAGCCCTACTAGCTGAAAAATGAAACAATGTATAATTTTTGCTTCTGGTGCGCACCACGGGACTGCACTAATATATGTGAAAACTACCTAAATCCAGTAATTTCTCCCAGTGTGAAACATTTATTACCAAGTTGCTCATGCCAAATTGGAACAAAGGTTTAAGTAGTAAAAGGCCTCAAAAAGCAGCACAAGAAAAATGATGTCGCCCCAGGTTTCAAAGAGTTAACTGTTTAATCTATGTCAAAAGTGGATAGAAGTGATCATTAGGAGTTACCAAAATCAAAGGTGACATCTCCAAATGTCCTTCTCTGTCTGACCGATAGCCCAAACCTTCAGAGATATCCAGGTTGCACTGAATCAAGCCATTCAACTCTTTCACTCAATAAATGACTCAAATGAGGGAATGTACCAGACATTTTTAACAAACACTAGATGTCAAACAAAAGCCAAAGACTGTGTTATATTAAGTTGCTATGTGCTGTATATTCACCGATTCTAAGCAGAAGGTCTCTCCTCTCTCCTCCGTGCCACTGCATGCATGTCAGCAGCTCCCTGTACTAAAGAGTAGCATGAAAGTCAAGAGCACTCACTCCGCAGCAAAAATTAGGGACCAAAACTTCCCCAAAAGCACAGTACCTAGAAAAAATTGACTGTTCGCCATCTTCTCTCGTTATCTGTCTAAACACCCACAAACCCTCCTTGGACAGCACCATGATCCTTAAAATTATGCTTCACATAATGCATAAAGTGCAGTTTCGCAGGTCAGTTGGTTGATTAACATGTATATTTGGTATCCCATTAATCTTTTTGTGTTATTTTATATCAGCTCCTGAAGCTTCTAAATACAACAGCTTGTTTGGCACTTTCTGCAGAACTACCTCCACTTCAGGACAAAAGTGTGATGTTTCGCTCTCTACACACTTTCATTCGACATTAATTCTCTAAACTTTTGCTCTTTTTCAGTCTCTGTTCGTGCACACAGCACAGCAGTCTCATGCCATCGTATGGGGATCTGAGGGGCTTTCACCAGTGCTAATTAGGATCAACTGTTTCACGCATTTAACTTACGGGTTTAAGAACACATCATGAATCAAACGTAGACTTTTTGTTGGACCTTTCTCAAGAACACATTGAATAAAAGCACTTAAAAAGATATTGGTGGGGCACTGGTGGCTGAGTGGATAAAGCAGGTGCCCCATGATCAAAGGCAGTGTCCTTGCCACAGCAGCCTCAGGTTCAACTCCCACTCAGGGACCCCTGCTGCATGTCATCCCCCCCCCCACACCATCAATCCATCCTATCTAATAAAGGTGAAAATGCCAAAAAAAAAAAAAGATATTGGTGAATGAAGGCCATTTTTTTCTATGAAAACAAAACAATTATTCAACTAACTGTTTTAGTAAAAGTAGTTTTACTCACACCTACCTTGAATTCTTTCTCCCAGTCTATCTTTCAGTTTTTGTTAGTGTGCCATTGGGTTAATAAATTTATATTTCATGTCTCCGTAAATTTTTGATATTTGTTTTTCTTGGTGAGCAGATCTGCTGTTCTGTGCTGAGCGGCCTCAGGCTGACTAAGAGTCATAAATCTGTCTGGATGAGTTAGATGCAGTGCGGCAGAATTCTACATATTAAACACAAAGAAAGTCAAGGACAAAGCTCTTCTCGCTGGTGGGGGATGTGAAAGGACTGAGAGTTTCTCTCATGCACTGTCTGAGTCCTGGCCTCTGACCCTCAGAGAGTTTCAGTGCCTGCACTTCATTACTGCTCCATCCTTATTCTTTAGTCTCCAGCTGTGCATACATTTTTTATGGTCATTACTGTTTTTACTGGGGTTTTTTTCCAAATACGAGGGAAAGACTCATCTTCAACATGTGATTAATTACATAGTTTGGTCTTAATGTGGAAATATAATTAGAGGTCATAAGTGTAAACTAGCACCTGAGTTGGTGAATTAAGCCTCTGTGTTTGCCCTCAGAAAACACATTATTCTACAATACTTGTATGCAGTTATACTTAATGACAGCATGCAGCACTTGGCTTTCCGTGAATCATCCTGTTTTTTTTTTTTTTTTTTTTTTTTTTCTGCTCCAAAGTGAGCTGTATCTACTCGATAAAAAGTATGTAAGAGTTGTGATTATGAAACTATATTTTTTAAGTGGAAATTATCACCTTCTAGCTGTGATTTTTCACAAAACTCCCACAATCCTCCTCATGCTAATGAAATGAACATCACACAGCAGGAGATTAAACTTCTGCGTTTCTTTCTGTTAGTTTGCATGAACGACTGCAACACAGTGATGATAATCGAGCTATTATCTGTCATTGTTAAATTAGGTCTATAAGTTGCCACCACATGTGCATCAAGGGACGGTATAGAATGTGTATTTTCCCTTTCCTTTTCTCTGCGTGTCTCCATACAGCAGGGTGCTTTTTGTGCATTCACGGATGGCAGAGGGACAGGGGTTTGCGCCCATATTGCCTCTAGCCAGTCTGATAAAATCTAACCCACCAAACTGCTTTAATGAAGCTGTCAAACATACTGCACGCTGTTTAATTATTCACCACCTCGATGCAGACTGTATGGATAAACAACTCTATATAGGCGGTGCTTCAGTAACAGGACTTGTACATCTTGGGGTATTAATGAAGCTGAGATGCAGTTACAGGTTGGAATTCTGCACTGTGTAGCCGTCAAATCACAGTTAACTCTGCCTCAAATGTATCTGCAACAGAGCTTTAGGTGATACCCAACCAGGGAGGAGAGCAGCCATTTCCAAGTTTCTCAACAGTGGACCCCAAACTGGGTCACTTCCACTGAAGGAAGTTATATTCTGCAAGTCATAGGTAGGTAGTCAGACTGGAACCCGGGTTTTCCCCTTTAGGTGGGATTCTATTACAGATTTGCACAAAACTTAAGCTATATTTTCAAAATGTCTAGGTAATACATTTGTGAGATGACTGCATTTCCTTTGAGTGGTGTTATACGACTTCTCCTCTCATGATAATATTCCAAGAAGCATGACGATGGATGTTCATAACATTAGCAGGTTTATTTCTATTGCAGCCACAGCTCTAGCCGTCATTACTTCCAATCCAAGACCACGTAGGCATGTTATGCGAGCAGTAATGGAAAGACGAGCCCCTTATACATATGAGCAGCTACATATGAGGGATTTCTGGGACGTGATAGTCCATGATTTCAGAGGAATTGTGGATTCAAAACTACCAGATGATCTGCTCAATGTTATGTGATGTAATAAAACCTCTATTTATCTGTCTAAATAAATTATATAGATATATATATCCATTATCTGCACTTTTTAAGGTAATTTACTCATAAGTTTTTAAGTTTTTTTCTTCCTTATTTCCAGGTAATTTTTTGTAACTTTTTGAAAAAATGTTTGCACATTTTTGGGCAATGTCTTGTCTGGTGGTTCATGCTGTGCACTACACACAGTGAGTTTAATAGAAGGAGGAGCCCTTTATTCATCACAACATAAAAAAATATACCTTTGGGATAACTTATTACCCTGGTATACCATAATACCATGATAATGCCCAAATACTGGGGATGCACTGAGGTGATTCACGGGATCCTAACCATGTGTTTGTATGTTATCTTCTTAATAAAAACCTGATTGCTTCCTATACCTGGTTTACTTGCATCAGGTCAATCAGCTACAGCTCATTAAGAGAATTTAAGATCTGACTGGTTATCCGCAGTGTTAAAGCATTCGGATATGGATTGGGGGTAAAACATATTTTGTTCAA
>NC_056467.1:32573938-32660100 GCF_008729295.1 Plectropomus leopardus
TGCTATGGCAGGGGAAATCAGCTAAAGCTGCTCTGTCTCAGTAAACAGTTTTGAGGTGCCCCTTAGCAAGGTGCTTAACCCCTGTCTGCGCCAGTAGATCTGCCCAGTGAGGAGCTGGGAACTGGGGTTGGATAGGGCTGTGGTACCTCCCCCTCCCCCTCCCCCAGCTGCTACATTACACCTGTCAGGCATTTTGCAGACACTCTTATCCAGGGTGACTTACACTGAGTGCCTGGTAGAAAAAAAACTGAATTTATAAAAGGAGTGTATTAAAAAAAAACAAAGACCTTCTCTTACACCCTGTTGACGGCGATGTTACCACAGGTACAAGCTAGTTAAACATGTGCAATTTATTAGTGTTATAATTTACAACAATTTTTGTTTGGTCATTTCCAACATGTTCTCATCCCAAGTCAAATCATATTACTGCTTTGTCAATGGACTTCCGTGTTTACATATTACCCTCTAGGTATCCTTCTGTGTCTGCCGTTGACATTCTGGGATGCCGCCACTGATGCCAGAAGCACATGGTGTGATTGTGCTACAAAAGCACATGACTATGTTTGGGCAACAAAAGCACATGGCAACCAACACCGGGATGTTAAGAAAAGCACATGTTTAGGATTATGCTACAAATGCACAGATGGTTAGGTTTGGGTCAAAAGGGTGCATGGTTAGGTGTAGAACCCCCCCCCCCCCTTTTTTTGGCTTTCAGTGTCGGGATCTTATGACATAATGACATAATTACTGGAAAAGCGGCAGTATATTTCATAACTTTGGAATCAGAACAGGGTGTCATTTCTTCCAACTTTCAAATTCAATATATTTTTATGATAAACAATGTATTTTGTGGTTTACCATTGTTAATGAGATGTTCTTTTTTTTTTTTTTTTTTTTTAATCTGTCCTGTTCGGCAGCTTAGGCATGCAGTATGAGAGGTCTGGATGCCTTGAGGTGCCATAACAGATTTGCTCTGCAAAGGAGGAGTCTGATATACTTCATCTTGTTGCAGTCTGCACTGAGATTTATTGGCAAGGCTACTGGACAGTACAACGTTTGAGTGGATAGGGAGAGAGAAAAGAGAGAGGTTGGTGGACACAGAAGGGAGGGGAAGACACAAGAGACAACAAAAACAACAGCAACAACAACAACGACAATGAAAATGATGACAACAATGTTAACTACAATAATGATAGCTGCAAATATTTACAACAGTATTAACGGTTGAAGCAGGAAGAAAATGAGTAAGTAAAAAAGAGGAAAAGAAAATAAAAAAAATTAAAAAAAATAAACAACAAAAAAAAACAGATTGCATAAATACTTACCCAAAATAACCTCGACATGGATAACATCAACATTTGTAACTGTTGTACGTGTGTGATTGTATAACAGTTGTGTGCTGTGTGTGCTGTGTGTGTGTGTGTGTGTGTGTGTGTGTGTGTGTTTGTCAGAGTTTGTCATTGGATGTGGTTTGTGGTTGACGGGGGGGCCGCAACAACACTCCCCAAACTCCCAGGGGCAAGCAGGCCAAGACCCAAGCCACCAGAGCACCCAACAGCCCCCCAGAACACGACAGATCCGATACCACGCGCCCCACCCAAGGGAGAACAAGCAAGGGAACACAGAGGTGACACCCCCCCGGCCGGGGGAAGCCCACAGAGGGACAAGGGACAGGAAGCCTCCCGGCCCAGCCCAAGGCCACCAACCCCAGCACGATCTGAGGCCACAGCCACAGGGCCCCACCAACCAGAGACCCACCCCGACCCCTGGAGGGGAGCCCGCCTCGCACCAGAGAGGCCAGAGCCCCCCCAACACCCGGCCCCAATGGGGCGGGCCACGGCCCGCCACGACGACCCAGTCCACCGACCCATATACCCCATGAAGAAGACGGCAGGAGGCCACAGCGCCCAGGCCCCCAGCCCAGCCAGAGGCCAAACCCTCCACAGGCGCAGACAGAGTCCAGAGCATCCCACCCCCAGTCCCGCACAGTATGTATTCTATATGTTTGCCTGTTTTTATTCATCTTAATATGTTTATTGTGTTTTTAATAGATGCACCAAAACCAAAGCAAATTCCTTATAAGTGAAAACCTTTTTGGTAATAAATCTGATTAGAATTTCCATTCTAATATTGTTCTTACACAGGGCATATTCCAAAAGAAAAGTTGTGTCTAGAATTACAAAATGTACATTTATTATTGCACAAAATATCGACTTAATGGTGAAAGACTTTCCACGACAAGAATTTAAGTTCCTCTGCTTTAGAGTTTTATTATTTCATACAGCAAAACACTGAACATAGAAAAAATAATTTTCAGGATTTTTCAATGATTACTTTCAGTTATTGTCCTTTTTTATTGTAGCTCTCATGTTTAATGGCAGGGTTTCCATTGGTGCGCTAGATTCAAATCACCTACCCTTTCAGCAAAGAATTTACAGGAAACATTGCGTGCCTTCAGTGCTCCCGTTTTGCAATTCTTTCTCCCTGATACCAGCCTCATTGTTTCTTGTTCACTCTCCGACAGCTGTATCAGAGCTGTAATATTTCCTGCTTCTGCAGCTTCAAATTAAAAAAACTGGCAACAGGATTGCTTCAATATGAATCACTAGCAGGGAGGACAATGTCTCCAAAGTCAGTGCTGACTGCCGCTGATTACTAAAATGCATCTACAAAAATAATGAATTGTGATTTTTGGAGTTTTTGTCAGCAAATCAGATAAAAATTGCAGTAGTAAGAGGACAGGCAGAAGCAGCTGCAGTGAGCTGTTTGATGAAGAGCTGCAGGCAACACTTTGTAATAGCCTGCGCACCTCCAACTCACAATGATTGTAAACTCCTTTACCATCACATACTGTTGTGTGGTTTATTACTTTGGTCGTGTGCACAGCATGACATCAGATCGCAGTTGCTCACAGGATGATAAGAGAAAAACAGAGTTATTGCCTTTCTTTTTTTATATTAAAACAACTTGATGGAACACATCCTTTCAGTCCACAGTTTGTTTGGCTACAATGTCAGAAGATACCCCAGTTATTTGTTTTCTGTTGCATTTCTGACAGTGAGCAGCTGCTCAAGTGTTTGCTTTCAGTGGTCGATATGTGTGGTCTCCAACGTAATTCTTGGACCTGTAGTGGTGAAACCAATTGGCAGCCTCCAGGCCTTAAAAATAAAGCCAGCACAGAAGTGTAAAAAACTGCAGTTCCTCTAACAGCCACTCGAGGCTGGCTCCAAAACAGAGTTTATCTCCACAGAGCCCTATATTAAAAATGTTCAAGTTACTGTGGTAATAAACATGTTAGTAACACTTTCTATGAAGACCATATCTATAGTGCAATGTGAAGGCACTGATAGTGAATTACAATGGATTCATAATGCTTTACGACTTCACTCATTAACACACATAATGTTTACCAGTGCATTATATCAACAGCCATAAAGCATTCTACATGTATAGCTTACTATGAGTCCTTATTACAGTTGGTTGTTGATGTGTATATAGATGAGTGGAGGTATTTATAATGCATTATTAGCCCCATAACTCAACATTTAGTCAATTTAGCATTTAGCATCCATAAGACCCTTGCCACTTATAATTATTATAAGCCACATTTATAGTTTCACATCACATTTATAGTTGTTATGATGACTGCAGCTCATGTAGATGCAGCAGCCAGTAGCTCCGCAAATCCTTGCTACTTTTTTGCTATATTTTTCTATTTTTTCGATACTATGGCCCCTTCTGCTGAAGTATGACTTTTCTACGGTAGAGAAGCACTTATCAATATCGGGATAAGTTGTGTGGGGTTTGGACTGAATGCAGCAGACTGCGAGAGGATCCCCACCAATAGCACAGAGTGGCCAGTCAGACCAGAGGGGAGAAACAAAACTAAATGAGGCGGACAAAGACAGGGAGGATAGCCAGCATCAGGGTGAGGTTGACTCTATTTGGACTGGGAGCTGTTTTCTCTACCAAGCCTTCTTCTGGCTAATGTCCAGTCACAGGAGAATAAAGTGGATGAGATGTGATTGAGACTCACTCAGCAACGAGAAATCCGAGACTGCCCTGCGCACATCTTTACAGAGACATAGTTAACCCCTAACATCCTGGGAGCCATAAGGACACAAGACTCTGATGCAAATTAAAAAAAAAATGCACTGCAGAAATTGAATGATGAAATCAGCAGCAACATGACCGAGCAACTGGACGGAATTTTAATAGCAGCTGCTGATTTTAATTAATTATCTATGAGTTTATTTGACTGGGACAATGCAAATAACATAGTTGCAAGTTAGAAAACCATTTACTGATGCGTTGCATATAAGGCTTCTAGGCAAGGCTAAATTGCAACCCCTGTCCCTGATTGGACTTTTCTATCTAAGAATAAAACAAAACAAATCACAAAACATAACATCTTAAAAACAAATTAGGCACATAATAAATAGTTACATTAACATATTTCATGAATTTATTTACAATAAATACATCACACTAAAATTATTATTATTATATGGTGTAATTATGTGTGTGTGACTGTATATTCACTATTTCATGACAAAAAATGTATGTTTACTTAATGTGTATGTGATCTATAAGCAGGAGTGTGGTCTTTGAAATAATGTGTGTCCATCTGTCTGTGAGTGTCTGTTATGCTGTCTGTGTCCCTCTTTGTGTATGCATACCTGGGTGCATAACCAGTAATCAATGATTGCAGGTTTGGCTGATTCAGCCAGTGTTTCAACTTTCCATTACATGTTTTCAGCTCAGTTTGTGTTTTTAATTCTGTTGGTAGGGTGTTCCAAAGAAGTGTCCCTTTCACAGAACAGGATGACTGACCAAGACTGGTTTTGCGCTGTGCAACTCTGCAGTTGCCATTTGCTGGTCCCCTAGTTATGATTTTATTGGTGTTTGTTTTCGTAACAATTGGGCAATATGCAGCTGGTGCAAGATTATTCACACATTTAAATATTAATTTAATGAAAGAAAACTTAATAAAGCTGTCAAAGCTTTCAGAATTGTACAATGATGCCATTTCATGGGTTTTTGTACCATTATTTTCAGAGCTTGTTTAAACAATGAAGTAACAGGTTTGATAATTGACTGTGAGGCCTAGCCCCAAATAGTAACACAGTATGGTATATGGGAAAATATCATGGCGTGCATGAACAGTTGGGCTGCCTTTAAGGGAATGTATTGTATTTTCATTTCAACGCAGTTCAGATTTGTCTTAACTTTCTTGCACAGCTTTATAACATGTTTATCAAGTCAACTCAATCGTCAACTCCAAAGATGTAGCAGGATCAAGGACAAATGTTTTTTTAAATTTTGTTTAAAAAAATGACTCATAAATCTACCCTCTACCTTCTATAATGTTTAATGTCTGTTAATACAGTGCATCAGTAAGAATTATTTTGTTGCATTATAATTCATTATGAATGCCTTCATAATGCATTATAAATGTGGTCCTCATAGAAAGTTACATGTTTACAGTCAAGTCAAGTCAAGTCAAGTCAAGTCAAGTCAAGTCAAGTTTATTTATAAAGCCTGTTATCACAAAACACAGTTTGCCTCAGAGGGCTTTACAGCATATGACATCTGTCTGCCCTTAGACCCTCACATCGCTCCAGGAAAAACTCCCCTAAAAAAACCCTGTAACGGGAGAAAAAAAATTGAAGAAACCTCAGGCAGAGCAGCTGAGGAGCGAAACCTTTTCCAGGACAGACAGACGTGTAATACAACCTGGTACAAAAAACAATTTTAGTCTCAATAGCTATCAGTTAAGCTATTTACTTTTTATAACTAATTGGTCCTGACAACTGCATGGGAATGAACTTTCATATATCTCACCAGTTTACCTTTAATAAAGCCTGACGTTATGCATAATCAAGGCCGAGGCCATTTTGACAGGCTGTGTGCCGATAGTGTCCTCAGCGTCTCAGTCAGATCCAGCCCTCCCTCCTCCACAGCGCCACAACCATGTTCTCATCTCAAGTTGTCACATATCGCTGCTATATCAGTGGATTTTTGCTTCTACATATTAGGTTCTCTGTATCCTCCTACATCTGCTGTTGACGTTCTGGGATAACATAACCAATACAGAGATGTCAACAAAACAACATGGTCAGGTTATGTTCACAAAAACAAGTGGTTAGGTTTGAAAAAACAACAACAAAAAAACATGGATTGGCTCAGCATTTATACAGGAAGTGAACACCTGGCTCCCAGGTGAAAGTCCAGACGATTGTTGCACCGAACTGTCCCCCCTATAGAGATTTTTTAGCTCCTTGCATTTTATTGTTACCAGGAGCTTTTTAACCTGATGCGGTCCAGCTGTGTATCATATGGCTGCCACAGGTTCCGTGTGGCTGCGTTATCAGCTGGTGCCACCTATCTGCGTAATATACTGCCAAGTCAGGTGCTGCCCGCACGACTGGCTGTGTATCAAAACACCGGGAAAGGTGCCTGGTGGCTTATTGTACTTCTGCAAAAAGTGACTTTTGGTGTAAATATGTCATGCCAAAATCACTGACAAAATGCCAAACTCGAAGCAAAATGTGATTCCACAAACCAATGGATGACATCATGTTAGTGGCATCCATCATTTTATACAGTCTGTGAGTGAGGCGTACATTTCACCGCAATCAGCAAGCAAAAGTGTTCCAAATCACTACTTTATATGTGTGGGAGATGGAACCAACATAACCATAAAGTTTTTGTCCCACAGCCCCAAGAAGACTAAAAAAAACAAAAATGAAAAAAAAACCCAAAAAAAACAAACAAACAAAAAATCATGAAAAATTTAGGTCACTTCTTCTTGTTAAGATATTGGTACTTGGTTGAGTCGTCATTTCATCACACATGTTTAAAATTCAGAGGGTTTTGTGAAATGTCTTGTAAATTATTTTCAACTGTCTATATGACAACAACAAGCTCTATTGTACTAGCTAAGCTCTGTGTCCAGCAGTCACTTTGCAGCTCTGACTTTTCCTTTTATATTTTTTTGAAAGAAAATGCCTGAATGTCATATTTGGCCCGTGGGTAAAGACTATAATAAAGCAACATCCAAAGACAACTCCTGACTGAGAAACTAAAGGACAGATAAAGAGAACACTTTTAAAAAATGTTTTATGTATACCATTTATTTTATCTGTCTCTCTAAAGGAAAGCAGGCAGCTAGATTTGTCTATGATAGAGCGTAGGGTCATGGCACTTTCCACCACAGACTTATAAAGCATATCACAGTGTTTGTGTTGTGGACATGTTTGCAGGGCAGTACATAATAGTATCATGTTGACCAAAGTGAGACCTCAGCTAAGCGACATTTGAACTAAATATCCAGTGAAAACAATACAAGCACTCGTTAAAAACAAACTGGTTTTATTTTTCCAAGGTCAAATAAAGGACTGATGCACACAGCCTTTGAAAGTACAAAGAGAGAACTTGGCTCCCTGCACATCATCCAGCAGCATGTGAACAATCAGGTGCCTCCGTTTGCACTATTAAAGACTGGAAAGTGACCAGTGTTCTCCAGTCATTTAATTTAACTTGAAACAGGTTTATTTTTCGCAACTTGTTGTTATGTTTCAAGCTGGGATAGTGCCAAAAAACTGGATATTTTAAGCTTAAAAGTGATCTTTTGCAAACCATGACAATTGTTTTTTGTGTCAAAAACCCAACCAAATGTTATTCACAGCACTGTTGAATGTAAAGTTTCAAAATATCTTCGACATAATAACGTAAATGTAAAATATAGCATTTGCGTAAAAATACAATGCCAACATTTATGCAGACAATGCAGTAACAGCATCTCGATTTGTATTTGACCAGCCTACATGTCCTTATACCAAGCTGTCACATATCACTGTTTTGTCTGTAGACTTTTACACCAGGTATTCTCCTGCAACTGCTGTTGACATTTCAGAACGCTGAAACCAACATGGGGATGTCAACAAAAGCACATGGTTAGGTTTAGGAGACAAAAGCACGAAGATAAGTTTAGAAAAACGTGAAAAAAGCAAAACAAAAAAACGTCATGGTTTGGCTCAACATTCATACAGAAAGCAAACACCCAGCTCCTGAGTGAAAGTCTGGTGTTTGTTGGACCCATCCACTATGCCTCCCACCCACCCTAATGGGACGTTCAAGCTCCTTATAGTACGTAGTTACCGGCAGAGTTTCAAATTGATGTTGTCCAGTGGCGAATCATGCTGCCGCAACAGGTTCTGTCCATCTGCGTAACCAGATGGCGAAGTCTGTCCACTGTCATACTGCTGCCACGGGTGCTGTCGGCTGACTGGTGGCATATCATATAACTCACATCATACCACCATGAAAGATGGCTTTAGGGGTCGGTGTCTCATGCCAAAATCACTGACATAGTGGCTGTATTTGATAACTTTGAATGAGAACAATGCAGTTTAAGAGCAGTGATTGATAAAACTGACAGCTGCATTACAGACTCCTTGGCTCTGATTGGTTATATTTATTTATGTGCGCTGGATTCTTGCAAATGCCATTAGAAGCAGTACAAAGAGGAGGAGGATGTGTGTGTTTGTTTTTTTCCCCACCATCCCATGTTCTTCTTTGTGAATATGACAGTTTCGATTATTCCAAAAAAGTCTTTTTTTGAATTTTTTTTACAAAAGTTACCAATTAATTTAATTGCGTTCTTTGACAATAATTTCCACATTTTACTCACATGCACAAACACAACTAATTGAACAGTATTTGCGTAATATTCTAATTTGCAGTCTAAATTAAGTTTATGTTCTTAGTGTTGAGCTGGTAATGTGAAACTCTATCTGAACCACAATCGTTAATGCTCATCATTTTCATCTTCATCATTAACTGCTGTTGTTCAGTAGATTGCTTTGTTTGGTTGGTTGATTTTTATCACAGCTTCACTACCTCCTTCCTGCCTTCGACTCAAAGTGTGCAAAAATGGAAAATTTCCATTACCGAGCACACACACACACACACACAGACAAAGACTCACACTCTTACACTCCACTACCTTATCCATTACCCACTACACTTACCTATTCACCTGTTATATCCACACATCCATCACAGACACAGTGTAAACACGCACACATTCCTGATCCATCTATTCCAGCCACACCTCCACCCACCCCTCCACTCTCCTCACCTAATGTTCTCACCACCTTTTGCCCGCCTGATAGCATCTCGGTCTCTTGCAGAGGAAAATGTCTCCCTCCGCTGCTTCCTTATCACAGGAACAATGCGGGAGAGTGCAATGACACGGCTGCCTTATCAGCAGCACAGTACACAAAAGCCGACACAATACCACACATCGGCGCACAAACTGGTAATGTGGCTCATTCAGCTCTGCTGAATCAAACTACTTGCACAATGCTGCCTCACAGGGATGTATTGATGATTGTATCCTACTTGGGGTTATATTTGTGTTTACTGTCTGTCGTTGCGACACAGAACGAGGCACTTAACCCTCAGAGGTAAATTACATAATCCATACAACCTTTATAAAAGTGACACTGGACACAGCATTCAGTTCGATGTGATGTTTACTGGTGAAGATGTGAAATTGTTGTGTTGAATGATGGTATTGTTTTTTTCCAATTTGTAAATCAGTTAAACAGTCCCTGTGGAATAAAAGAGCGAATTCTTCTCTAGTGTGAGGCATCATTCACCATCTGTAGAAGCAGAGATCCACTATAGAACATTCAGGATTAGTGGACAGCAGATGGGAGCAGACATGCTAACCAGAGTGAAACACATCCACAGGTAAGGTTTCATTTTGATTATATCAAGTGTCTGTAAAATATGACAGGGACACCTTAAACGTAGTGAATCTTTGCCCAGATCAATGTATCCTTATAGAACAGTTTATGTGATATCCTTCAAAAAATGCAAACACACCACAGTTCTTATGATATTCTACAAATTAGCATCCCACAAATGACCTTATGTTCTTATCCTAAAATTGTGTAGGTTGGGTGTAGGCGAGCAAAATTACTGTGGTTAGGTATAGGAACAAAAACATAGTGAGGATGTACTTTAAAATTACTCAAAGTTTACTTCACATGGCTCTGAACAAACAGCTCCGGGAAAAGTCAATGACTCTGTGACACATCCACCACCCCAATGTGCATACCTCATAGACTTTCATTAAACCCATCTAATAGTGTTGTTCACCTGGCGCATACGCCAACATTTTACTAGCTTCTGGGTTCACTCCTGAGGTGTGTGAATCACTGAATATGTGCTGTAATGTTTGTTCAAAAGGCCCTGTGCGTGAGTTCCTGCTTGTTTTACAGACTTTACATTTTGCTGATGTCAAAATTGCTCTTCTTAGCTTTAGGAAAGTATTTCAAATATAAAACCACTCTGGCTCAAACATTCAATTCAATTCAATTTCAATTTCAATTTTATTTATAAAGCTCATTATCACAAAACACAGTTTGCCTCAGAGGGCTTTTACAGCAAACGACATCCCTCTGCTCTTAGACCCTCACATCATCTAAGGAAGAAAAAATGGTAGAAACCTCATGAAGAGTGACTGAGGAGGGATTCCTCTTCCAGGACAGACAGTTGTGCAGTAGACGTCATAAATAACAATTAAATTACTATAATGACAAAGAGGAAAGTGAAAGAGAGAAAGAGAGAGGGGTAGAGAAGCACAGCAATAATGGTAACAATAGCATATCATATAACAATAATAATAGACATAAAATTACTGAATGCACTCTATGATAGCATGATAGCAACTCACAATTAATCTTTATAGTTCAAGGTTTCCTAGGAAAACATTGGCTGCAAAACTGAGTGGTTTTCCTGGGGGCCTGATCTCCTTACAATGCCGCTTGGGACAGCTTCCTTGTTTAATCCCGTCAGTAAAACAGTCACATGATCGCAACCTTCCAAAATACGTGGGTTATGCACAAAGTTCTGATTCATGACTATGTGGATATGTACACATTTGGGTGCATTACTTTTCATAGGAAAACATATGAACAGTTTATAAGAAGAGCCTGCTCAGACTGCACTGCCCACTCACCATGGAAAATATCATACTTTTGTACATTTAGTTACTATCAAGGTTCTTAAGTGGTATAGTATATATATGAGCTTGGCATGACATCTAAACAAGAAGTCTGCAGACCATTATTCGAGACCAACAAACAACAAAGCACGTTGGTTTGTAGTGACCCGTAAGATACGGAGTGGGAGTGCGCTTATATGGCAGAAGGGCGGGGAGGTGGATGGGTCCCACAAACTACTGACTTTTGTGCACAAGTTGGTGTTTTTTTCTACACCTTACCATGTGCCTTTTTTGTCTGTGATTGACTGTGATTTTGTTGCCTAATCCCAACCATCGTGACGGTCCACGTTGGTTGCAATGTATCAGGGGGTGTGAGGCAGGATGAAAATTCAGGACACAAAGGAGGCAGCCAGGAGTACAAACAAAATGCAAACTTTAATGTTGATAATGTCCAAAAAACATAAAGTACAAATGAAACAAAGAAAAACTGGCCCAGATTCCAAATAACTCAGAAGAAAAACAAGGCAGAAACACAGCAAGATACAGCAGGGTGAACAGACAAACTGACAAGGAACAAAGGGAAACAAAGGGATTGGCTAACTAATGAAGGTGTGGCTGGGAACACTAGGGTGGAGCAAATGAGACTAAAACAGAAACAGGTGTGCAGGGAAGACTCACAAGGAGGGACAAACAAGACTAATACAAGACAGGTGAAATCAATCAGGGAAACACACAAAAACAGGAGTTGAAACCAGACATGACACAGGAGGAGTGAAAATACAAAATAAAACAGGAAACAGAACATGAGAAACTAGAAACAAGGAAAACAGGAAACACGGAACACGAACACAAACTCCCCAAAAACAAAGCCCACAATAAACTGACACCGTGTGCTGTAAGGGCTGTGCTGCTTTATCCAACCATGTTTGACAATCCATAGCCCCTCTCACTTGGGAGGCCGCTGTCTGCTTCCTGTATGCATTGTGGAGCTAAACCAGATCATTTTTAAAACTATCCCCATGCTTGTCTTGCATGGCGTTCACTGACACACTCTCACCGAACATCAACAACAAATGCAGGAGGAAACCTTGCGAGTTATACATAGACCTGATAGGCACTGACTAAGCGGCAGTATTTGACAACTTCGGAATGAGAACGGGTCGGGTATTTCCAACCAAAAGATCATTTTTTTGTGCTTTATGTGTCTGAACCTAACCACATATTAACCACAGCATTCTTAAAATAGAATGTTACAAAATATCGGCTACATAATAATGTAGAAATTTAACATGTGCATGGTTTGCAGGCATGTAAAATGTAAGCAGAGAAGAGAAGAGAAGAGAAGAGAAGAGGGATATGGAGGGATTAGCAGGATGGGGAGAGGCGACTTGGATCTGAACTAAAGGTCAGTGTGGATCAAACACTGATCCTCAACCCTCTGTGTTGTGCTGCCAACCTGACACATCATGTGTTTGTGTGAGTGTGCATTTGTGCATGTGTGTCTGTGTGGTCTGCAGTCCTTTTTGGAAAACTGCAGTCCCATCACTTTGGCTTTAAATCGGATAGGTCAACTGTTGCAACATACACACACATGAACACACACACACACACACACACACACACACATACACATGCTCATGTAGCTGCAGTGTGTGGTGGCTCATTAGTCCCGGTAAAACCACGCGTCTCTCATCCTCTCACACTCCCTCGCTTTTCCCTCTTATCAGCTTTTTTTCACATTAATTGGTCGTTTGAAGGCAAAACAACAACAGGGACAGGAAGAAAGCAACAGCTTCATTGCATTATGTTATAAACAGACCAGATTAGGTTATTTATATATTTTTGTTACATTTGGGATAATTTTATGGAATTAAAAAAAAAAAAAAAAACGAACCTCAATTTAGTCTGATGATTAAAATGTTTTTTGAAATAACTTGTTACTCCAGTCACAGTGAATTAGGATGACAAGGTTGTCAAAGCAACATTTAAGACAGCTGTTAAAGTCACTGAATTGGCTCGCTTTGCTTTCTGTTCATGCTGTGTCTCGCTTTACCTCAGATAACAGCAGAGAAACCAACAGAGGAGGGACACTGTCACTGCTCAATAAGCCATGTGAAACTCTTCAGATGTGGCACAAGTCCAAGGTCAGAACTGATGAGTCAATTCACCTCCAAGTCTGAACTTTGGGGAAGACTACAACTGTAGCTGTAACTGAGTCTTCATTGCAACTTTTTGGTTCTAGATAAGTCAGATGCTCACACAGGTCATCACGTTTTCACTCCGAACTCGTCACATGGTGCTGCTCTGTCAGGACTTTTCACAACAACCTATGTCGTTTCAGATATCCTTCTGTGCCAGCTCTTTCCGCTCTGGAATGTCGTAATGTCAACAAATGCACATGTCAGGATGATGTCATGGTGAGATGATGCAGCTCATTACCGTGATGTCAACAAATACACCTGTGGTGGGATGAAGCAGCATGGTCCTTATCTTTATACAACAGCACAGGGGATGGGGATTGAAACCTGGCTCTATTGAGGACCCGGTTCCGCTTTTTTCAAAACCCAGAAATCAATGACATTTGAGCTCATTGATATTGCTATCATGTCCTGTGGGTCCTATAAAGTAACATTACATATGACAATCGCTGGTTTGCATACAATGAATGTCCAATGATATTGTCCACCAAATGAAACCTAAATGCAATACCTTCAACTGTCTACAGGTTGAAAAAAACAAAAAAACAGCACCATCTTCATCATCTTCCACTCACAGCAGCTGTGGAAAGCACACACAAACTTTGAATGAAGTCCCGTCACTTAAAAATAGTAATCCAATGTCGAAATCTGAGTTGAAATCTGCAGATTAAGAGCTACTTAGCTAAATAAATAAGGTTGCATAAGGTGTTATTATGATTTGTTCAAGGTCGACTCAGTAAAATGAATAATAGGCAAAGGCAAATAAAACATCATCTCCAAATAATAGAATCAATAGTGATACAGATGAGGACTCAGATCATTAAGGAGTCTCAGTAATGGTATCAGTATCAATAAAAATCTATGATCCCTATCCCTAAACAGCGCGGACTCACAATGGTTGGGATTAGGCACCAAAGTCACGGATGGTTAGGTTTGGTGAAATGTTTGCTGTGTTATTCGGATCCATAAAGTATGTCTGTTCTTTTCTGTAGTATAAATTAAATTCCTTTTCTTTGAGGAGGGATGTGTTGAATTGCTATCTTGTTTTTTTAAGTTTCTGCCCTTGCTGATATTGCTAGTTAACCCCTCGAAACCATTGTAAATGAGCAACTTAGAAAGAAATATCCCAAAAATCATCATCAATTTGTAAAACAAACACACAAACAAAAAATACAAGATAATACAAGACAATACAAGACAATTACCTGATAAGTAGCAAAAAAAAAAAAAGAAGAAGAAAGAGGAAATGACCAGGACATGTTCTGTTGTTTTGTTTTTTTTAAAAAAATATAATTTATTCCTGTAACCTGGCCTTTTTTTCTCATCTTTTTTAAATTATATATATTTCTTAGTTTACAGGTGTATATCCTGGCTATTGGGTTTTGTAGCCTCCAAATATTGCCAAGATGGAGATCTATCATATACTGTTTTAATATCTGTGTTAAGTGCCAGGAGTCTCAGTAAGATGCAGAAACACCCACCAAGTCCTTGCCATGATTCTTGAATAAAACACTAGATTCAAGTAAGGCAGCAGCCTGATGTCAAACAGAATCTCTCTGCACTCATCAAACACCCTTCAGCGGCTCTTCTGGCTCTCCCTGAATTCTAGCTTTGAAATGTCGAAGCTCTTGAAAAACCCACGGCCATGAAACCCATCATCATTCTTCTGCACTTGGACTTGATTGCATCAGGGTGTGTTCCTGGGGGGATGCTGGGAAAATTAAACACAAGTGACTCCACTTCAGACAGACCGTATTTAGGGCTGCAGGGACACTGTCGGCTTGTCAGGCAATGTTATTTTACCTTACAGGAAGAAAGTTGTTTATTGATTTATCTTTGTCAAGAAGCATCAGTGGCGTCGCTGTCATTTTTTATTTTGGTTCTGTGAGGCAGAGGTGAGATGGAGAGGCTTTTAAACCTTAAAAAGAAAAAAAAAATATCCCGGAGAATCCTTGGAAAGCAGTGTTTTGGTGATTTGCAGGTGAAAAGCCAGAGATGTTTACTTTTCAACCAAATGCTTTACTCTCTTATTACCTGGCCACCAGTCTACAGATTATTAAAAATCCCGGCTGATAAAATGTGGATGCATTAATATGAGTCACCTTTGAGTGCCATGCATTCAAAGCAATAAGCATAACTTGTTTTCTAGGATGTTTCTTCTATTTTGGGGTCAATGGAGCTGTAAAATTATAATTGTGCTGTGCTATAATTAAATTTGAAATACAGGATCACAGATGTGTTCTGCACCACAAAGTGCATTATGTAATATTCAGCAAGCACAGTTTGCTTATGCATACATTTATTCACAATATACAGAAATCTCTGCATTTAATTCTGACATTATATGACCTCTGTTACACTGTTTTGTGGCATTGGTTTTACTGCAGAAAGAAAGTGTAATTACTTATGCAGTCAGTGACATAACAGATGAAAACCAAAGTCTTCTCGTTCATACTATGAAGAGATAGGTTGTCATATCAACAAAAATATGCTAAACTGTTATATGTTTTTTGTGTATCCATTTGTGTCACTTGATGTAAAGTTGTTGAAAGGGAAAATTAAGAAGTGTACTTTCAACACTGAGCACAAACTTTGATCTTTAAAAAGATCATATATTGAAATCCTGAGTTTATACTTGTACAAGAAACAGAAAATGGTTATAAATGGTATTTTTGAAAATGTGTTTCTCCCCTGTATGATTCGACAAACACCTGCTGTGTGCTATAGAAGCTCCAGCTAAAATCCAGTCAGGAGGACAATACTTTTAATTTGTCTCTCAAATCCTCTGCCATTGCATGCATGCTCAGTCACTATGTCGAGCTGCTACTGTCCAGGACTGTCCATAGAAACATTAGCTGTTTGGTTGGCTGATCAACATTAACCAACAGCACAGGATTTAAACACCTTCTCTAATAGCCTGTCACCCTACTGCTTCTCATTTTAAATATGGTTCTTTGTTTTCTGCATGTAGGTCTTTCATGCTTAAGTCATGCGCACCCTCCACCTCCCTGTCACTGCCTCGTCTACAGTGATTCATTAGCCTCAGCAGCCATCAGTCTCAAAGTCATCAGCCACCACTACCAGTGTTTGGACTCCACTTCCATGGTGTCAACAAATGCAGCATGTGGTTATGTGTAGACAATATGAGCACATGGCAATCAACGCCAGAATGTCAACAAATCGCATGTTAGCAAGGATGGTTAGGTTTAGGGGGTGAGGCGTAGAAAAGAAACCCTTCATGTTCATACAGAAAGCAAAGACCAGAATACCGCATCAAAGGCCTTGTTTTATTGGTGCTATTCATTGCCCTCCAGCCAAGCCTAGGCACACCCTTGTACTCCTTATATTACATTCCCAGCAGCCAAGTTTCATACTGACAAGGCAGGTTCCATCTGACCGTCCACTTGTGTATAATAAGGCCATCCAGTGGCATTTCATGCACACATGAAAGGTGCCTTTTGGCGTTGATGACTTGCGCCAAACGCATTGTCAAAACGTGGCTTTTATGACTGAATGACAGAATGAGAACAGGCTGGTAAACCCATATTCAGCTTTAAAAATAAACTTTACTTCATTTACTTGTCTCTCCTGATTGAAATAAGACCAAACTGATGAGCTGAGAAACATTAAAACACCTTACAGATGAGGATAAATGCAAATATGGGTGATAATTATCTGTGTATGTCACTAACATTGACCGCTTTGACATTACACATAGCTGATACGGGGCACCTGACCTGGTAGTGAGTGCCTCACCCATGGATAGAAACTGTGTCCTTAAAGAATTATTTTGTTTTGCTGGAATTATAAATATAACTTCATGTGGGGTCAGCCATGTTTGTTCTACAGTAGCTCACAATGGACAAATCAAACACTGGCTTGAGATAGGGCCATTTGTGTGTGAAGTTTCAGTTCTGCAACCTCACAGTGAAATGCCAGAATCTGACACAATGGACTTAAAAAAACCAAAGTTGTCTGCTAGATAAGAAATGTTTTAATTATATTCAGTTATTCTACTTGAAAGATATAAAACAATGTAACAAATAAACATCGAACAAAAAATATGAAAACAGTTTAGGACCAGGACTTTCAACTTAATCTCTCGTGGGGTGTTCAAACCTAATGACCCTGCACCAAACAGCATCAAATCCCAGAGTTACCATAGAAGCCCCATGCTCTTGTTAAGTGTGTGTGTAATGGACAGCCAAGCAGTATAGATGCCAGGTGACATTTAGGAGGCAACTTGGCAACAAGGGTAATTCCTCATCTGTAGCTTGTGGAGGATCCTCAGAAGACGGCTAATGGTTAAGTGGGAGAGAGAGAGAGAGAGAGAAAGCGAGGGACTGAAGCAGAGACAGAACGGGGTTGAGAAATGAAGGGAGGGCAGGAGGAGGATTAATCTCTCTGTTGGTTTGAATGACTTCTCTTCTGCCATTTCACCTCCCCTGTGACAAGAGTGATAATGAGCACACACACACACACACACACACACACACACACACACACACACACACGCACACACAGAGGAAGTATCAGGGTTGTAAATGGGCTGCAACCAGAACCATTCCAGACAGCCCAGTGGCAAGAAAAAAATGTTGGTATTGTACATTTCTGCAAACCACAAATTCATTTCCTGAGCCTGTTTTTCCAGCAGCTTTTTAGCCACCAAATGTGGGTGTTTTTTTAGGGACCTGCTGCTATTTTTCCTCCAAGGATAGTGCCACAACAAGCAAATTGTGCCCCCAAGACAGTATATATTAGGCCGAAAGATATTATTTTCCTAACCATAACCAAGTTTGTGTCATGTCGAAACCTAACCACATTTGCCTACGTAAAACGTGCGGATGTAACCTCTGTGGTTTGCAGGAATGTATAATGCCATTTTTTTCTGTAGATTGGGTTTTTCCAGGAGTAAAGCCTGGTGTTGACTGACAGCTGAAATACATGAGGCATGAGGCACATCCAACACGCTCTCATCCCAAGTCATCACATACTGTCGTGCCGCTTTGTCAGTGGACTTCCTCTTCCACAAGTTACACTCTATGTATCCTTCTGTGTCCGACTGGTGATGTTACGGTGCTGCTACTGTAAAGTCAACACAACAACAGGCTGGCTTTGCTGCGATCTTCCTTGTTTGTTTATTGCATTTTAACAAGTAATAATATATATTTTTTTCAATGCAGGTTCTAACATGCAGGCTAAATGAACTGGTATTGAACTAATTAACTAGATAATTTGAACAGGATGTACTGATCAGACTGATTTCTTGACATGTTAAAAAAAAAAAAGTAAGAACATTTTTCAGGTGGTTCTGCATCTTTGCATTTTCTGTGGTACAATGAGGTATTTTTTGAAAATAATTTTATAATTTTAAACAGATTGTGGTGATTATCCCCTTTAGAAGGCGGTTGAGCTGTGCATATAAAATAAGAAATTAGGTTAAGCAGACTGATGCCCACACTGGCAACTGTGGCTTCAGTTTTCAGTATAGCAGCCTCAGTTAACTGTAATGGTAGCACTCTGCTGCGCACTTGCAAGGATGCTGAGGCCGACATGTCCCGCTGCACTAGTGTCCCATGCATTTCGACCATCGCTATTACTATACACCTCCTGTGGCTATTCCAGAATTGTTGTGCAACTCTACAAAAATATAACTACACATCAGCGTTTACAGTGGATACTGGGGTCGAGGTGGGGCTTTGAGATGTGAGTTTGTGAAATGAGTGCTCATGATTAACTCTGTGTGGATTCATGTGTCAGTAAGTGTTTGTATAGATGCAAGTGTGTGTGTGTGTTTTGGAGCGTGGTGTATATCGGAGCTGACATTAACAGACAGGCCTCCTGCTCTGAGATGGATGAGAGGGCAGATTGTGTTGAAGCTGATGAAGTGGCCTGATGCTCATTAGACGGCTGCTGATAGGCTGATGGATGCTTCACAGTTTTAAGGCGGCATTCTCGTAATGATAAATGGGGCTCTTGTTTTTTTTGTTTTTTTTATGCAGCACCTCTCTCGCACTTTTCTTCCAGAGCCAAAGAGACCCCTGAGTGTTTATTGAATTATTTGATTTAATAAAGAAAGGCTCATTAAAACAAAGTAGCACTGTGTGTGATTAATGATATGCTCATCAATAGCAGAGTACAAGACTTTTGGCTCAGCCTGACGTACTCTGGCTATTAATTGGATGAAGCTAATTAGGGGAAATATTTTCAGGCCAATCAGAGGAGTTTCGCTTCACGACAATTAGCGATAAATAATTTGTGGAAGATTAAAGCTCAGTCATGGTGAAATGAGTCTGTTTTGGGGCCCCAAGGTAGAAATGTGCCACTGAGTTCCTGTTTTCTGTAGTAGTGAACTAGGGGTCCTTTGGGGCCACTGCAAATCTGGGGCTTTGAGGAAGCTGCCTGCTTTACCAAACTCATAATTCAGCACTCAGTTTGTCTCCCCTCCAATTTTACAGTTACATTATTCAAATAATGAACTTCACCACATGAACTGAATTATTAACCTCTTTCACCCCAGGAGCAAATTAATAAGGCAGAGTGTTTCCAGTTACAGTTTTCTTTCTCCAGCAATCAGATTTCTTATATGTCATGTAAAGGGCAAATCTATTTTCTGTAACCAGGATAGAAGATTAGAGGAACCTGATTTCTGTAACTAATGGTTTCTAGGCTCATTTACACATTTAATCTGGTTACTTCAAAGACTTCAGACATGTATAGTAACAGTGAAGCACATGGATGAACAACCCAATCCAAAAAAGCAATTGTACATTTCTGCAAACCACAGATATGAGGCATTTATGAGTTATTATTTAGTAGAAAAAATGAAAATGTAGGTTTCAACAATGCTGTGGTCAACATGTTGGGGTTTAGACATTAAAAAAAACATTTTGATTATGGTTAATACAGCCTGTTTACAGTCCAAAGTCCTTTAATACCACTGCTTTAGAAGTGCTGCAATATGTAAATGCAGAAGTCCACAGCAAACGGAAAGATGCAATAACCTGAGAATGAGAACCTGTTGGTTATTATGATGTTTTTGCTTTAAATACCCCATTTTGGGGGCACCATCCCTGCTGGAGACACAGTGATATCTCTGTAAAAAAACATCTGCCTTTCATGACACTTAACCCGCTGGAAAAACAGCAACAGGTTGCAACAAAACATCCATGTTTGGAGTTTTAAATGCTGCAGTAAACACAGCATTGACTTGCTAAATCACAATGCATTGTTTTTCTAACAATGGTCTGCAGCTTGGCAGCCGTCTTCGCCATCACTTAAGAAACTTTGATATGATTTGTATGAAATGTGCATATGTAAATTTATTGTGGTTTGCAGGAACAAATAATGCTAATATATTCTTTGAGCAAATGGGCTTAGTTGACAGAATATAACATTTTACATGGCAGTGCAACAGAAACGTCACTATGTAGTGTCAATATTTGAGTTTCCACTGTTGAACATTTGACTATTAAATTAGTGAAACTGTGAAAAGCTCCGATGCTCATCCGCCTGGTCTCCCGTCACTGCTCACCAAAAATGAATCACTCAAGTGCATCTAATCAAACTGAAATTGCTCTTATTTGCTCTCAGGTTTTTCCCAGACAACCTGCTGGTGGCACTAGAGGAAAAGTCATTAGGATTCTTTCTCTGTAGGACATTAATATATGTACAAAATTTCATGGCAATCCAACCAAAAGTTATTGAGCTATTGGGGGGAAAAGAG
This sequence comes from Plectropomus leopardus, assembly GCF_008729295.1. Taxonomy (NCBI): domain Eukaryota; kingdom Metazoa; phylum Chordata; class Actinopteri; order Perciformes; family Serranidae; genus Plectropomus; species Plectropomus leopardus. The sequence goes on from NC_056467.1 coordinate 32,594,883, forward strand.
CTAGACAGAGCAGTACCAACATCCCTACAGTCCCCCTGCCAGTGTGAATAAAAGTGAATGAGCAGCAATGTGAAAATCACTGAAAGGAGAGAGAAATAACCTGCAAGCGGAAAAACACAGAAGTAAAGAGGTGGAAAGACAATTTAACATGGATGCTAATTCACTGGGTGAAGCTGAGTCATTATTAGATTATCACTTTTGTAAACGACAGAGAGAGAGAGACAGACAGAAGATCAGAGTGTGAGCTATTGATTTCCAACCGGCAAGAACAAACAGGCTTTGAAATGATGCTCTGATTAGGCCAGGCAGCATGATTAGTTCATCAATAACGCAAATGAAAAACAATCTCTCTCTATCTGACGCTCTCTGTTATCATTCTTTAACTCTGCCTCTCTCTCCGTGCTATTGTGAGACGGCTCTTTGGTGGATGAATCGATATTGTCACAGACACACTGGCTGGTCACTTTCTGAGAGGACAGCATTTGAATGTCAAGACTTCGTATCAGTCTCTGGTGTTTTCTTCTGCCCCACTGTGATTGTTTGATTGGCTGTCATTCTGCTTTGAATGTAGCAGTTGTATCTAAACTCGTGTTTCTCTGCTTCCTTGATATTTATGCAGTGTAAAATTAACTGAAATGCTTACTTGTGTCAGAGCAGTTATGAGGACAGTGAAAGAGGGAAGACGTTTTTTTTCCAATAATTCGATCACACCCATTTTCAACAATGGAAACCACCACCACAGCCTGCCACATGACAGTTAGGGTTAAACAACAAAGTCATGGATGGTTAGATTTAAGCAAAAAAAGGCACATGGTAAGGTGCAGAAAAAAACAAATACACATCCACACATGAAGAGAAGCACGGACTCCTGTCCAAAAATCAGTTGTTTGTGGAACCCATCCACCTCCCCACCCGGCCGCTCTAAGTGCACCCACACACCTTATATTACAATTTTGACAGCAGATTTACTTCCTGATGCTGGCTGTCAGCATCTCATGAGGACATGACTGGTTTCATGCAGCTGCATTCTCAAGTGACACTGTCTCTGCGCATTGCATGTTTACAAGCCCGTTGCTGTCTGGCAGACCACAGGTGTATAGTAACAACACCACTGGTTCTGTCCAAACACTGCTGCGTTCCAGTTGGACACAGAAGGTGTCACGCTCGTATGCTGAAAGCATGGACAGGCTGGATGTATTTGAGGAGTTCAGAGTGATAATGGGCTTGCATTTCAGGGTGAATCTAATCCCCACCTGGCGCCTTGCCGCCAAGGAGTTTTTTGACTACCTCAGTGACCTCTGCCAGGGATATGGACAAGAGCTCCCCCCAGTCTTCAGTCTCTGCCTCCTCCATAGAAGACATGATGGCCAGGTTCAGGAATTCATCAATATCCTCACACTGTGTCAGCAGTTCCCTCCTAAGGAAACAGCTTACCAGAACTTCCTTGAGTCCAACTGAATGTCCTTCTCCGTGGCCTCCCTGAACTCCTCCCGCACACAGGTTTTTGCTTCAATGACCGCCACATCTGCAGCCCTTTTGGCCAACCAGCACCTGTCGGCTGCTTCAGGAGACCTCTGGACCAGCAAAACTGAAAAGGCCTTCTTCAGCTTGACGGTCCTCCTTCAGTTCTCGCTGCAACAGGCAACATTGACCTTCTGACCACCTCCACAATGTAGGTTTTTGGTGGGAGACCCGACTGACAGGGGCCTCTGCCAGATGTTCCAAGTTCACCCTCACTACACATTTTACTCAAAAAAGCCATCTCATCAGAGTCTTCCTGAATCACTCTTAGTCTGACCCCTCTCTTGAGACCACGTTGCCTTGGAAAACCCTGCCAGGGGCTAATACCCCAGTCAACACAGCTCCCTGGATCATGGGGACTTGCAAATCCCTCCATCACATTCATCTGTTGAGTCTCAGAGGAGTTTTCTAATTTGTGATGTACCTAATCTATCTTGCCCAGCATCTGTTTCAATCTGAGATATTAGGGATGTGCGCAAACTTTGTCCCCTTCAGGAGAGGAATGTGAAAACACCTCTTCAGTGATAAACTTTGCACAGATACAATTATAGTCAAGGTCAGACATTTTAGGAGCATAGACACTGGAAAAACACACTTTTGAGTGAAGGGGATCTTTAGCTAATGTGAACTGATCAGAGGGCTTTGTATTCCATCTTAACAGGTTTTAATAAGGGTAAAAAAAGAAAAAAAAAATGCCATCCTGAAGTAATTGCTCCAAAAAAAACACTCTACAACAGAAGCCAAGCATGTGTGCCAAGAAATGAAAGGCACTTACTTGAAGCTGCACCACCTCACGTTTGTGAGTTTATAAAAAAAATGCAAGTCACCAGAGCGGGAGACAAAAGCACTCTCAAAGTAGAATAAAGTACAGAAATTGGATTTTTAAACTGCAGTGACATACAGTAAGTAGTTTAAAAAGTAATAGACTTTTTGCAACAATTACTGAGCTGTAGCAAAGCGATTTGGGTTAACCCAATAATAAACTTGAAATATAATAAACTTTGTCGAAGCAGCACTTCTTCAAACTCCTATTTTGCTGAGAGCTTGACAAGAAAAATTGTGAATCTAAGCACATTTGGCTCTGTGGTGTCAGAGAGAGAGAGAGAGAGAGAGAGGGGTGGGAAAAATATTCTGTATAGTAAAGTGATTAAAGGCCAGAGTGACCCTTAAAGAACTATTCCAGGGATTTTGCATGTTCAAAGCACATCTCTTCCTCCTTTTCCATGTATACTCAGTGCTATTCATGTCTACATATTACACGCTAGGTATCCTTCTTCATTTCTTGTTGATGTTCCGGAATGGCATATTAGATTAAATTAGATTAGATCTTTATTTTGAACATGGCAAATAAATTAATTTACAAGTTAGTACAAAAAGAAGTGCAAAAGGTTTCTGAAAGCAGCACAAGAAAATTAATGTCAAGGGTGTCAAAGGGTTAAAAAGGTAAAACCTGCCAAAATTCTTCGCGCGCACACACACACACACACACACACACACACACACTAGTGGGGTCACATTTCCATACATACAAAAAGAAAGTAATCAAAATGCTTGCGTGTCACCCACCGCTGCCCAACAAGAACACATCACACACACACTCTCACTTTCATCTCCATTTCAACTTTTTCTCATCTACACGGAAAACACACACGCTCAACTTCACACACCCTCCTCACCTCTCATACATCCTCTCATCCTCCTCAAAACAACACAAACACACATTCACTTCTTCTTCTTCATCCTACTCCAAACAATGCACACACTCAGCACTCACACAGCACTTCATGCAGCCTACCAGCCCTCTCCTCGCGACCTACCCCTTTTTCAAACTAATGAAAAAAAGATGTAATGCATGTGAGAACAGCCTCTCCTCTCCTCCCTCTTCATTGTCCTCTCCCATCCCTTCCTCCCTCTCTGTTTTCTGTTCAAAATCACCCCTTGTCTCTCCTCCTCTTTCCTGTCTGCCTTCATCCTTTTCTCTGTTTCCTCTGATTTGAAATCTTCTTTCATCTGTTACGCATCCATCTACAATTCTCTAAATACAATTAGCTCTCCTCCTTTATGTTTCTTTAACCCTTTGAAACCTGGAGCTACATCAATTTTCTGTGCTGCTTTTAGACGCCTTTCACAAGGATTTAAACCTTGGTCCATGTGAACAAAAATGTTCCACAAATGACAAGAAATTAGTAGATTTAGGGAAAACAAAAATCTTTAAAAAAAAAAAAATCTAATAAAAAAAACAAGGAAAAAAAGGCTGGTGAAAAAGAGAAAAATATATAGGAAAGAGGTTAGAACTATATTATATAAAAATATAAAATATTATATAAATTTTGTTACAGACAATTAGTATAATTTTAAGGCACTTTTTCAGGTCATTTTTTCATTTGTTTGTTTTACTTTGTTTTTACTTTTTTCTTTCTTGTTTTTTTAACTTATTGTGTGATTATGTTCTTATACTTAAAACATATATTATTATGTTAATTATTATTATTAGGATCAGTATTACCTTCTTCCCATATTTTTGAAAGAATGCTAAAATAATTTATATAATGTGAAGTGATGTAATAACTGACGTTTGAAATCTGAGAATACGGATGACATGGCATCATGTTATGTTCTCTACATGGCATTGTGTGAGGTCATTCGACGTTAGTTCTGTTATTTTATGGACTCTTTCTTTTTTTGTTTCTCCTTGTTTCATGTATTCCTTCTCATTTAGGTTGTGTCCTGTTTTATGTTTTGTTGGCCCACTGCTCATGTGTCATGTCTGGTGTTGGTTGCTGTCAGTGCTGGGCAGTTAGAAGTAGGAAGACACTAATTGGCGAAGTGAGAGCAGGTGAGCAGACTGCAGGACTAGTGAGGGTCAGGTGAAACTAATCAGGGCGGGACAGATCATTAAAACTGGCAGGAAAGGGAGAGATGTGAGTAAAAAATAAAACAGGAGACACTAAACATGGCTGAAAAATAGAAGTAACCAAAAGAAAAACATGACCTCAAGATCAGGGCAGATCTTCACAGTTTTTGGATTTCTATTTTCTATGTTCTAGTGTGATAGCTATTGACCGTTTTGGCAACTGCACACCAGATTCACTGCACATGTGTTGTACCCCAAATTATAAAACATGAGTCTTTGGGCCCACATTACACCTGTTCTTGCATCCCTCCATCGGCTTCCTGTAAAATTCAGAATAAACTACAACATCCTGTTGATTATATTCAGGGCACTGCATACCTCGCCACCAGTTACATTTTCGATCTCCTTGTTTCTTGTTGTACTTTTCTACCACTCTGATCCTTTAATCTTGGCCTCCTATCCATCCCTCACTTCAGCTGCAAAACAAAATGTGTCATCCAGGTGTCAGGTGTCAGGTGTAATAATTAAACAATAATGCAGATTGTACAAAGCCACAGTGTATAGTGTGCAGTGAGGTTCTGTCTAACAGGCCAAAATTGCCTTCTCTATCTACAGCTGCCTGAGGGCAGGGTTCAAATTACGGGGGAGCTAGGGGAAGCTTGGCTCCCCTTAAAGGTGTACCAGCTCCCCCTAAAGCCTTTTTTGAGACATTTACAGGAAGAATCGGCATAATCTCCACGGGGGGCCGTGGGTCATGGTAGGACAGACAACTTCTCATCCCCATTTTAATTTCATTCCGGAGGCAAGCACTCTCTTTATCGGGAGGATAAACCACTGCATGTGCAAGTGGCACAGCTGCACCCTTTTTTTGATGAAAATGTAATGTAATTACAAAATAAATAAATAAATAAAATGCTAAACATTATATATAAATAGCGATATGTAAATCTATATATAAATATATGTGTGTGTGTGTGTGTGTGTGTGTGTGTGTGTGTGTGTTTATAGTGTATAGTGTTTAAAATGTTGCCCGATACTTAACAACGTTAAGGGAAATTAAGGAAAACTTGCCACCTTACTAAAACATTCAGTGGTTGCACTGTACCATTCTCAGAACGTCAGAACCAAGAACTGCTAGCTGGGTATGACCTCAATACATCCAAAATCTGCAAAAAGCACCTGCACAGACTGTATTTCCTGCGCAAGCTAAATTCTTTCAATGTCAACAAGACTTTGATGGTATTATTCTACAGATGTTTTATCAAGTCAGTTCTAACTTTTTGATTCATCTAATTTAATGGGAACCTATCAGTGCAATAATAAAACTGTCTGTCCAAATTTGTCACAGAAGCCAGTAAGATAAATGTCATGCTGTAGCTCTCTCTCACAGAGATTTTTGACAAACATGTTTTGCAGAAGGCATAGTCAATCTTGTCCAGATCTGATCATCCACTTCCCTATGGATGGAGATATAGGCCCCCTAGAGCTAGAACAAATAGGTCTAAAATTTTATTGCTTTTGTTCCATGTGTAATAAACATCATTAAAATGAAAAAGTATTAAGTGTACTGTTTTTATAGCACTTTAAGACATTTAATGATTGGAAATGACCATGATCATTCCTTTTTATTGACATCTCTAAATTTAAATTACTTTTTAAAAGTTTGATAGAGCTCAGTCCTTTTTATTGATGCTTGTAGGTGATGTTCATTGATACTTTTATTATAACTTTTACTGTTGATCAGGATTGCTTTTAATCAAGTTTGGGTGTGTGCTGCTATGATGTCCTATGTACCTTTTTTATTGTATTTCCACCTGAGGGACAATAAAAGCTCTGGAGTGAACTGAACCCTGAACTGATTGCAATTTTACCTGATTAATTCATTCATTTATTTATTTTAAGTGTGCATACATGCGTTTAGGAGGTGCTTTGTAACTTAAAAAGTGCTATATAAAAAAAGCTTTACTTACTTACAGGTACAGGAAGGGGCACAACTAAGCAAGCTGACCTACATAGTACCACAAAAATGACTGCTCTGCTCTCTGTCTCCCTGTAAATGAAATAACATTGAGGTGAAGCTATTGTAAAACATTCATTTGAGAATTGTAGTTAAAAAAAAGATGAAAAAACTGGAAGAAAAGAAATGACAACAGACCAGCTCATATCAAAAGTATTTTTGGACCTGTCTGATGTTGTAGGGACCTTCTGAATAGTTTCAGAGGACTGCTCTCTCTAATGACCGTCCGTGGGGAAATGCTTTTTAGGATGCATGAGATTTTTCAGCTCCAGTGCCATCTTGTTAAACTGAACAGCAAGAAGCATCCCACAGGGCTGCCCTTCATCCCCCTCAACACACACACACACACACACGCACACACAACAGAGTTCCTTCGTCCTGCCTTCAGGCTGTCCATCGTGTCCAATGATGACTCCTACTTTTGTTGCTATGTGTCCTTCGGTGGCCGCCGAGTTCAACGTAGGATGCACACAGTCTTGGTGCAGACAGAAGCAGAGGGGGGTGTTGGATTAGCTGCGGCCGCGGATTTGTGTCTCCTGTGCTTTACAACCATTTTTTTCTCTCATGCACCTTCAAACCATCATGACATAGTTGGCACCACTCCTCTGTATATATCTGTATATATAGGAAGACCTGAAACTTGTTCTTAACCCTTTGAAGCCTGAATAAATTGGTTTTATTTCTGTCAAAAAGACGAGGAGAAGGAAACAAGCAGCTTAACAAGACATGGCCCAAAATCTGATTTATTTATTTATTTAAATTAAAGCGCATCAATGTAAATATGCTGGAATTAGCACAATAGCTAAATTTCACCCGTAGTCCTAAGGCAGGTATCACAAAGAACATAAAACAGAAGACAAATTCAGCTGACCAGAAGACAAAACACAGAAAACATCACACTTTACAGACAAATGGACACATTTTGCACATAACAACTAATAGATCCACGGACATTATCAAAAATGATTAAGAAGCAGGATTTGCAATTAGACCCCAGATACGGGCAGCAGAGGAGGAGACATATTATGAACAAGTACATGACTGGTTTGTCTTTAACCAGTGTTTGAGTTTATTTCTAAAAGTTGTCACAGTCTCTGATATATGCTGGTAGTTTGTTCCATGAATGTGTTTCTCTAACTGACACAACCTTCTGACCAAATTCTGTTCTGCGCCTCGGTACATTACAGTCTCCTCTGGTTTGAGCTCTGGTATTTATCCTGTTGTGCTTTCTCTGGATAAAATAATTTAATGCCCCTGAACATTAAGTAACTGTCAAAGTTTAAAACATTATACTTATGATATGATATTACAGATATTACAGGCTCATTCAGCATAACTTCAATGTCCTTTCCTTTCTCTGTGTCCCCATTGCGTGCATGTTGTGTATTTTTATGTTTACTGTAATGTCTGTTTCCCGTGTGATGGAAACATATGACACCTGTGAATATGGCTGTAACATTCACTGCTGTGATGAACAGAAGGCACACACCATGTGAGATCTCAAGATTACTCTTCTGTGCTTCCTGAAATGAATGTACTGATGCTGAGTTAATCTCAGTTCTGATATGAGGGCAACACAAGGTGCCAGGATGGTGATTTGGCATCTTATTGTTCTTCTTCAGCTGAACATGATGCACTGGGTTGTACTGTTCAAAGACAAGTTATGGCAGAACTTCCACAGATTATTTTCTACAAACGTTTTAGGTATCCCTCTGTGTCTGCTGTTTACACTCTACATGTCATGGCAACAAATGCACATGGTGGGACAAAAGTTAGCTGTTTGTGGGACCCATCCATCTTCCCTCCCGCCGCCCTATAAGCGTACTCACACTCCTTATATTTTGTCCTTTCTACCTGATGCCGTCATTACACGTTCTGTCCAGCCGTGTTTTCAAGTGATGCTGTCCATGCGCGTAGCATGTGGACGTGCCTGGTGTTGTGTGGCCGTCCGTCCGCTTATAATAATAACACCAGAGGTTCTGTTTGGCTGCATTCTCATCTGATGCCGTCCAGCCTCACTCAAGATGGACGCGGAAAGTGGTTTTTAGCATCACGCTTGATGGCCAAAAGTATTGACAGAGTGGAAGTATTTGACATGTTTGAAAGAAGAACGGGCTGTTTTATGCTGTTTTATCTGTAGCTTATGTCTGCTTTAAGACTTTAAATGTGACATGAGCTAAATGCTTACAGTGTGTTTACCATAGCTCCCGTCATCAAGAATAAAATACATCCATGTCAAAGTATTTGGAGAGAAAGTGTTGAATACGAATGCATTTTTTTTCCATGAGGAAATTTCCTTGAAATCAGCACTCAACGGGAAACTTGAAAAATGATACCTCATCAAACTTTCCCTTGTTCTTCAGCAGTCGAGGTCGATTGTGTTAAGAGAAGCAGCTGAAGAAGAATTATCATTTGAATTCTGATTTGCTCATTGTGCAGCACTTGTGTAGGACAGACAGATGTATGGTGGGAGATTTTCTGCATGAATACCTCCGTGCTTTACATAACATGTGTAAGAAGATGTAAGTCTGTGCAGCACATTCATTGTAGCAATCTACTTATTCATTGACAGCTCTACAATAGGTGAGTGGGATGGAAATTAGGTATGCATGGGTTTTGTAGAAATCAGAGCATACTGAGAGTCAGGATCAGGAGAAGAAATGTCAGAGCTACAATGGCTTTATGATGTTCCTGTGATTATATAAGAGAAGTGAGAAAAATGACTGCCGAGGAAAGATGGAGAAGCAGTTCCTCTGTGGAGAGAGCAATTAGAGAACGTTAAGGTTAGATGCGCTACAGAACGGCTCGGTAGGGTGAAAGGCCCCGCTACAGCAGATTAGTTTTCAGTCTCCGATGGAAGATGAGGTGTACCTGCAGCCTCGCCCTGAAGGAAAGGTCATTTTACTTCACATGAGCTGAGAGAAAAGAATCTACTTCTGGATGAAGGGCAGGTTGTTGGAGGACAAAGAGGAACTTTGCAGTGCCATGAAATTTAACCAGAAAGTGCCAGGCAGGTTGACATTTTGGAGGTGGATGGGTGAGAATTTTTTTTTTAGGCTCTTGTTTCCTTCTTTTCCACTTTTTTTGTTCTTTAAGTTCTCCATTGTAAGGTTGAGACTATGCGTGATAATTTGGGGAATAGGCAGGCTTAAGGATGCAATCATGAGGCAGAGGTTACCTGATCTTCATTCGGTAAAAGTCAAAGGTATACATTTTCCTGGGAAGTCAGAGAGGAAGTAAAGGGACAGAGGCATGCAGGTCTCAGAGGAGGTCAGACACCAGGAGGCAGTGATATAAATAAGTGATTTGTTAAGAGTGGTAAACAACCCCACAACCCCACTGGCAGAAAGCATTTTGGTATTGTTCATTTCTGCAAACCACAAATATATGGGGTGCCGACTGCAAAGTTCTGCAATCCGAAAGTAACAACAGTTCTCCACATTTTGCTCTAAAACATTATTAAATAGGTATAACTTTTCCAAAGCCACTTGTAATCACATTCCAAAAATATATTAAATGTAACGTCACTGTCAAATAGAAATGTTTAATATTTCTAAAAATGTATATTTGACAGTGATGTTATCTTTAATATATTTTTCATGAAAAAATAAATATGACAAAGTTTGCAAATATTGCTCTAAATATGATTATTTGATTGATTGATTATTACTTTGAAAAATGTTTACCTCTTTTTATGTATGTTCTAGAGCTGAATGTGAAGAAATGTTGCTGTCACTTGCAGAGTGCACAACTTCACAATTAGCACCCCAAACAAATATGTGACATTTTTATATTATTTTGAGCATGGGTTGAAATTTTTCTCTTGGGAACATGTTGCTACTGAGACAAATTCAGTAATGTCTCAGTAAAAAAATAAATAAATAAATAAAATAAAATAAAATAAAATAAAATAATAAAAAAAAACACTTGCTTTAAGTGGCATTATCAGGCCAGCTGACAGTCTTGTCTGGGCCCGGGACAAGATAATGTTAGATGGGCCCTCCCCTCCACCACCGCCGGGTTTTTTTTGTCACTAAACATCACCAGTTATGTTTGATATATTGTGATAATGCAATAAATAAGGTATTGTATACGAGGGGAAAATCTTAGCTCTCCATGGCAGCTGAGATTTTAGTTAAATATGACATTTATATACTTGTCACAAAGGACCTGCTAATATTATTAAGAGTTATGCATACACATTTTCTAATCCTTATACATGCAGGAAAAATAGACCAGGGAAGAATAAATTAGGCATTTTAATTTTAAGAATTTTCTCTCTGTCAACTGATAATACAGTAAATAAGCATGTATATCAAACTTTAAATGAAAACTTTATCAGTTCAACGTCATGCTAGAATTGTCAGTTCTCTAACTTCAAAACCAAATGAACATCTCATAACTGACATTAGTTCCTCTCTTCTCCTCTGTCTTCCTCTCCTCACCTCTCTCTCTTGTCTTCCTCTCTTCTCATGTGCTCTTCCTCTCCTGTCTTCATCTCCTCACCTCTGCTGTCTTCCTCTCTTCTCTTCTCATCTGCTCTTCCTCTCCTCTGTCATCATCTCCTCACCTCTCCAGTTTTCCTCTCTCATCTGTTCTTCCTCTCTTCTCATCTGCTCTTCCTCTCCTCTGTCTTCCTCTCCTCTGTCTCCCTCTTCTCTCCTCTCCTCTCCTCTTCTCACATCATTTTTAGATTTAAACTCTAAATGCTATGCGCCTAGCTTTCCTTGTGGCAAAATCATCTATAATGTCTTGAAAGTCCAGTTTCTTGGCAAGTTGACGCTCTATGGAGAGCATTGCCAAACCGTTCAGCCTCTCCTGGGACATGTTAGAGCGTAAGTAGTTTTTTATAGTCTTCATTTTACTGAAGGCCCGCTCACCTCCAGCCACAGTCACAGTTGGCCATAATGCAGGATCGCTGAAATTTTGTGCCTGATAATCAGTCTCTGATCCCTGCTCAGCGGACAGCTCCCGCTCTCTCCCTCTCTCTTCTCTGTGTCACCGGTAGCCTCACTCTGCTGCTCCGGACTCGGTCCAGAGTGACACAGCCCCCCTCTCTCTTCTCTGTCACCGGTAGCCTCACTCTGCTGCCCCGGACTCGGTCCAGAGTGACACAGCCCCCCCTCTCTCTTCTCTGTCACCGGTAGCCTCACTCTGCTGCCCCGGACTCGGTCCAGAGTCACACAGCCCCTCTGTCTCTTCTCTGTCACCGGTAGCCTCATTCTGCCCCTCCGCTCCACCGTGACACAACCCCCCTCTCTCTCTTCTCCGTCACCCGTAGCCTGACTCCTGACTGCTGCTCGCTCTCCCTCCTCTCTGTTTCTGTCAAAGATAACGTGTTTTGTCAGGCTTTTGTACAAGCTAGGCTAATGGCCGTTAACATTAGAGCTGGTCAGTTAGGCTGCTTTATAAGGTTGGCTGCACTACTTACCTTGCTCTATTCCACTCGTCCCAGCTTCACTGTCGGCACATTTTTTAAAATATTTGTTTAGAGCATTTCTCAGCCCTTTGTTTTCCTCTTCTCTTTTTCCCTTTTCTTTCCTTTTCTGGGCACCGGACTTGTGCTTACCAGACATTTTGATTGTAGACCCGCGCGCCTTCTCAACTTCAAATTAATAACAACATCAAAGTTTGATCTGGGCCAAACCATTTTTGTGTTTGGGGTGGGAGGGTTCATGATCACTATTTCTCAAGGACAACTAGGAGAATACAAATAAAAAACTGTAATGTGATTGAAATAATAGTTTTCCACTATTCTGACAATTTTTTTAATTCCACAATTTAATGAGGGCCCAGTTGTGGGCCCCCCTCTCCCTGGGCCCGGGACAGCAGACCCGTTTGTCCCCCCCTATCGGCGGGCCTGGGCATTATCCCTGATGGAACAACCATGATTGTTGCCTAAAAAAAATGCTGGAAACCATGACTCTTTACAAAGCAGTCTGTTATTTCAGTGGCCTATGATTTAGCATGTAGATTTACCATGACCTGGATGACTGAGACTCTTCACCAACATGTTAATATGATACATATGAAACATACATTTGTAATCCTGGTTTGCAGAAAAGTACAATGCCAACATTTTCTTTTAGCAACTGGGCTGCGTTGTAGACTGTAAAATTAATGGACGTAGCTACCATGACGGTAGAGGTTAGCTTGTGGACTGCCATTGTGAAGGCTCAGCTTTGACATTTTGGCCATCACAATCTTGGTTTTATTTTTTCTTTGGGCCAAAAGTGACCATATTTGGATAAGAGTGTGGAGCTGTGGAGGAGTGAAGGGTGTATCTGATCCGCAGGCAGTCTGTAAAATAAGTGCCCCTGCCCTAAAATATACCTTTTGGCCTCAATATATTTGAAAATGGGTGAGTTATTAAAAAAAAAAAAGAAAATCCCACCTTCAGTTGTAATGAATGCTGAAATTAGCGAAAGAAACTACAACTTTTTTTGTATCAGGGGGTAAACACACTTATTTCTATTTCTACTTTTAAGTTGGACATTTTAAAATACCATTTTAAAAACCGGCAGGTTAAACCTGACATAGGTTTAACCTGCCGGGGGACTTCCTCTGATATGCTGAGCTCCTTTCCTTCTCTCAATGCTGCCATCAGAAATCATGCATGTCTGTTTACTGCATTGCCATGTGCAAGCTTAACTTAGCTCTGTGATAGCCATGTGGTACTCTCACCACCTGGGGGCTCGCGATTACAGAGCCTGGGTCTGTTGAACTGCACTACGCTAATCCCATTGCCTCTCGGGAGCATTCCTGCTCCCTTGTTTCCTAGTTTCCCTGGATCCTGGCCGTAACCTTGACTGTGCCTGACCGTGGTGATAGCTGTGCTGATGCTGCGACCCTGCCTTTGGTTGTGCTCGTGCTGTGGCTGTACTGATTCTGTGCCCCCCGCTTGCCCTGATCGTGGTCTGGTCCTGGTTGCGCCGATGCTGTGATCTTGCCTTTGGACAACTCCCTTTCACATATGCATGAGACTGTTATCATCTCTATCAACATCATCATAGAGAGCAATTACTAATTTCACACCTACCATTATTGTAATATGACATGCATCTGTTTCTATTGTTCTGTGCCCCCCCCCCCCCCCCCCCCCCCTCTCCCCCCCCTCTCTTTCTCTTTCCTTTTTTGCCATGATTGTATTTCACTTGCTATTTACGACATCTATTGCTCGTCTGTCCGTCCTGGAAGAGGGATCCCTCACTATCCTCTACCGCTCTTCCTGAGGTTTCTTCCTCTTTTTTTTCCCCGTTACAGGGGTTCTTTTTGGGGAGTTTTTCCTTGGGTGATGTGAGGGTCTAAGCGCAGAGGGATGTCGTACACTGTAAAAAGCCCTCTGAGGCAAACCTTGTTTTGTGATAATGGGCTATATAAATAAAACTGACTTGACTTGACTTGACTTAAAATAGGGATCTATGAGGATTGACTTGTTCTTTTTTACATTTATTTAACTATTTGACTTTAAATTTAGATTAAAAAATAAAAAATTTAGATTTAAAAAAAAAAAATAAAATAAAGAATCTTTGTTTCGGGAGTGTCCTGGCCTCACTCTGTTTTGGTGCCAGACTCAAGAGGCCTTAGGAGAAACTGCAGTTCTTGGCCCGACTGCACTCACATTATGTTGATGGATCTTATTCAACCCCAACATGAAGAAGCTTCCACTAAACACCTTGGATCATTACGCATATTTGATAGTGAATTTGCATTCAATAAACAATTACTGAACCCCAAATCTATGCATAACTGCCAAATATTTCATCTGATTTAGGACGAGAAGTTTGACTTTAATCTAAAATCTGCTTTTTAAACTCACCAAAATGAATAAGCTGGGCTCAGCTCATTAGGCTGCACTTAACTGACTACAGAATCATCACCATTCTTTAAATGTAGGGACATCCACTGTAACTACTAAGGCCACATCTGAGGTTTTTCTGTAACGGCTTGGCACCAGCAGAGGCCAGGAGCTCAGCGATGACACCAACTTTTGTCTTCTTCACTGTTTCATCCTTGCATCTGTCACTTGACTCCTGGTTGCAATTTGCAGGGTGTAAGGATGCATGGACTGGGAACTGTGAGGTTTTTAAGGAGAGAAAGATCCATGGCCAAGATCCACTTGCAGCAGGAGTCGACTGTTTACAGAGCACATTCATTCCACCACCACATTACAAACTACTACTTACAGGGTGGATAATCCACTCGGAGAGTGGATATTTAGGGAAATAGAGCCAGGTGCTTCTTAAAGCTGATCCATCGACGACTATACAACCCGAGCAACAGTACATCCTCTACAAAAAGATGTGTAGGAAGATTCAAGAAGGAAAATCAATGCCAACATACTGCAGCACTGACTGCAAGATCTATACAGAGAAAATATTGCTGCCAATACGATACAGAAGCAACATTACACTGTGAAATAGCCTGCAGGGAAAAAAAATAGACCCATAAAGTGGAGCTGGACGATGTCACGGCCATGAAACATTCATTAAAGGCCGGCCTCTTCACAGCAAGAGGGTGAGAACGCTGGGTCGCTGCTGCCGCCATTCATCTTATATGGAGGAACATGGTACAAGAAAGAGGGAGGAAAGGAAAGGTGGAGGGAGAGAAGGAGATGGCAAGAGCTGTTGAAAGATGATCAATTGTACAATGAGGAGAGCAGTGATGGAGTAGATTTAGACAGGAGCATCTAGATAATCAGAGGTGTATGGATGAGGTGGAGTGATAGATGGAAGACTGGGAGGATGGAGGAATGGAGAGAATGAACAATGGAAACAGAGGGAGCCGTTTGGAAGGGAAGCTGTGTAATAGGAAAGAAATTACATTTTCCAAGGAGGAGTCACTTTAATTAGAATTGCAAGGGCTTGGTGCAAGAACAGATGGACTCACTCAATGTGGACAAATGGATAGAGGGATGCAGGGGTGGAGGGGTGTAACAGACAACGTGATCACCATAGAATGACCAAAATGATGTTGGACCACCATGATAGAGAGGAGAAATGAAAATAATGATTGGCACAAAAAGACACTCAAAAGTCAAAATGGAGTGGACTGTTGGAGTGATGACAGACAGGTCAAGGCTCATTACAATGACGGAGATATGAAAAAAAAAAAGATTTGCAGATAGAAAAGTGAAGTTACTCAAAAGAAAGAAAGGGGGATGAACAGCTATATTGATGACACACAGACTGAATAAAGGGGATGTCATGGATGACTCAGTCATACTGTAATTATTAGAAAAATGGAAAAAGTGAAACAGTGAGAAAAAACCTCAAAACTGAAAGACTTTTGGAAAGAGGGACAGATGGATGGATGAAGGGGATGCAGTGAATGTTTGTTTACTATTTAACCCTTTGAAGCCTGAGCAAACTGGTTTCTTTCAAAAACATGTGAGGAAGACGTGCAAATTATATATATATATATATATATATATATATATATACATACATAATTCCAATAATTTCTAAGTATAGTTTCTGGTAATTCTCTCTCTCTCTCTCTCTGCTCTTAAAACATTAATTTTCAGGTTTTCTTGTTGCCTTCTAAAAGTTGCATGCAAATTGCACATTGTTTTCCCCTTTTTATTCTTTTTTTAAAGACAATTAAATCTTTTTGCTCAGTTTTCAAAGATACTGTTGAAAGGTGTCTGCATGCAGCAAAAAAAAAAGGATGTCCATCCAGATTTCAAAGGGTTAAATAGCTGAAGAAAAGGGAAAAAAGTGATTGACGGATTTAAAAAAAAAAGCTGAAAAAAGGTTTTCCAACATATAAAAACAGCCCAGTAGGCAAAAAATTATATATTTTTTTTTAAAAATCACAGTACGTTTCTGCAAACCACAAATATGTTGCATTTGAACATTTCATATGTGTCATAGTGATGTGATATATCAGCTGACTTTGTCATCTGTCTGTATAGGGCACTGTTAGAGACCAACAAATGACAAAAAAAGAATCAGTCCTTTGTTTCCAGCCAGCAAGTTCTCATCCCAACTCCTCAGATGGTGCCGCTCTCTCAGTGACCTTCTGCGTCTACTTATGACGTTTTAGGTATTCTTCTGCATCAGCTGTTTATGCTCCAGGTTGCCGTTACTGGGATGTCAAGAAATACACATGGTGGGATGAAGCAGCACAGTCCTTATTTTTACACAACAGCACATGGCAACCAAGTCATGGATGGTTAGGTTTAGGCAAAATAGCGTTCAGGCACAATTGACGGGTTCTGTCTGTCTGCATTTTCCAGTGACCCCACTGTTGCACACTGCATGTGGCGGTGCCGTCTCGCCATCTGCCAGCATATAATGAAAATGTCATTGGTTTCTGTTCTGGTGCATTCTCATGTGATGCTGTCCAGCTGCATTCAGGTTGGATGCGGCTTTGGAGTCACGCAGATATGCCAAAAGCACTGACAGAGCGGCGCTATTTGACGAATCCACAGTGAGAACGGGCTGTTCCAGCAGCTTTTAGCCTCCATAAGTGGTACAAAAAGCATCTTTAACCAACACATTTGCCGCCACAATAACCAAGTTTCATTAAACATTATCATGTTTGTGCCTAAATCTAACCACTAAATTATCACAGCATTGTTGAAACATTAAGAAACATAAGTTTCCACTTTTCACCTACATAATAATGTGAAAAAGTTATGTATCTGTGGGTTGTAGATGGGGATGGATGGAAAGGGAGACGGAGAAAAACGATGTTGCATACTACCGGGCAATAGTTTCACTGACAGGAGGACTGGTTACCACAATGAAGGGAAAAAAGAAGACAATGGTTGAAGTACAGAAAAAGGAAAATTGTTCAAAAATAAAAGATTTGGAGCCAAAATAAAACAAACACAGATACTCACGCACACACATGCTGATGTATAGTTTTGTGGGTGCCTCGCCAGGGGTGCAGGAGGGCAGGCGGGCTGATGGATGGTGATGTCACCACAGTTACGAACAAAGCATTTATTTCCGCATGAATAATGTATACACTTAACTGTCAAACCCGTTTCTTCCCTCCCTTCCTTCATTCTTTCCTTCGCTCTCCGTCCACGCCGCTGTCCATCCATCTGTATCGCTCTGCCCGCCTTCTCATCTCCGAGCACAAATAAGAACAAATTGAAGCTGCAGGAAGTGTGTATGTGTGTGTGTGTGTGTGTGTGGAGATATAACCCTACATGTGCATGTATGTGTGTAAGTCAGAGTGTTTCTGTCCCTGTTCTTGTGAGTTTAAGAAAGGGAAGTAACAAATTGGCTCTGCAGGACTCACAGAGCTCCACTCAGTCATCTCTACAGACTGACGAAGCATTCATACCTCACAAGAATATAGCATATAATATTTGTTACACTGTATGGACACATTGTGATATTTCAACATACTCTGGGTTCACAACTCAATGAATCAAATCATTTTGCATTGTTTTGTCTCCAAACTCAAGCAGAAGAAACACTGACTACGAGGTTAAAGTGCTGAAACTTAGCTTTGATTTTAGGTTAATTCATTGCCAGTTTACACGACAACAGAACCCAGTTTTGAAAGTTTGCGTTATCAGGCCCCCAAAATAATGTTGTCCTTTTGAACAAAAGGTCAACCTGCAAAATAAGTTTAACATTTCATGCAATAACTGTTGCTGTGTAAACAGCCCCTTAGACCCTTGGGATATTATTGAATGTGGTTTACATGGACGCCTTCCAACAATCTACAGCATGTTTGCACACTGTAGCTCCCTCATGTGCAATTTATTAACACATCCAAAAGAAGTATGAAGGAGAGTGTGAGCTGGAAACTCACTTGTGGAGATGTCAAAAAACTTGTACATAAGGGAGCTACAGTGTGTGGACTTTTTCATATTGTTGACTGCTTTTCTGCCTTTCAGGGTTTTTGGATGTGCAGGACCACTGTGCTTTTTACACCTTCCCACAATGAACAGAAAACCTAATAGCAACACTTTTGGGAAAGACTGAAATAATTTGTCATTGATGTGATGGTTCAGGCATCAGCTGATATAGAAAGATTTTTTTTTTCCAAATTTTCATTTTTTAGGGTACATTAGGTTACATTTGCAGTTTGATAACCTAGTCAAGTCAATTGTTAAGTCAATTTTATTTATAAAGCCCATTATCATAAAACACGGTTTGCTCAGAGGGCTTAACAGCATACGACATCCCTCTGCCCTTAGACCCTCACATCACCTCAGGAAAAACTCCTGAAAAAGAACCCCTGTAACAGTGGAAAAAAAAGGAAGAAACCTCAGGAAGAGCGGCAGAGGATGATGAGGGATCCCCTTTTCCAGGACGGACAGACGTGCAAGAGATGTCAAAAATAACAATTACATTACAATTATGACAAAAAGGAAAGAGAAAGAGAGAGGGGAAGAGAGGGGGAGAGATGCACAACAATAATGGAAACAGACGCATGTCATACGTATTACAATAACGACAGGTGTAAAATGAATGCACTGATAATATAATGAGTGTTGATAAGATTCCCATGCGTATATTGACAGTGGAGGCGTGGCTCATAATAATGGCAGTAGAATGTTACGTCAAGCACGATCAGGGCATTAGCGCAACCAGGACCCACAACACAGGCGTAGCTTCAGACAGGACCACAGCAACAGCAAAACCAAGACCACAGTCAGGGCGAGCCGGGGGTACGGTATCAGTGCAGCCACAGCACAAGCATGACCAAAGGCAGGATCACAGCAACAGCACTGCTATCACCACAATCAGGCGCAACCAAGATTGCTGCCAGGATCCGGGTAAACTAGGAGACAGAGAGCAGGAATACTCCGGAGAGGCAACAGAGTTAGCATGATGCTGTAAACAGACATGAGCATTTTCAGATGGAGGGAGCAAGAGAAGGAAAAAGGAGCTCAGTGCATTATAGGAAGTCCCCAGGCAGATTAACCTATGTCAGCCTAACTAGGGGCAGGTCCGGGCAACCAGGCAACCTGAGCCAGCCCTAACTTTAAGCTTTATCAAAGAGGAAGGTCTTATGTCTACCCTTTAAAAGTGGAAACGGTGTCTGCCTCCCTGACCGAAACTGGAAGATGGTTCCATAAAAGAGGAGCGTGGTAGCTGAAGGCTCTGGCTCCCATCCTACTTTTGGAGACTTTGGGAACCACAAGTAACCCTGCGTTTTCAGAATGCAATGATCTTGAGGGTTGGTAAGGAACTATGAGCTGCGACAGATAGGATTCAGCCTGACAATTTAGAGCTTTCTAAGTAAGGAGGAGGTTTTTAAATTAAATCCTGGATTTTACAGGACGCCAGTACAATGAAGCTAAAACAGGGGAAATATGGTTTCCCGTGCAGAACACGTGCAGCAGCATTCTGCACCAGTTGGAGAGACCTAAGAGATTTGTTGGGGCAACCGAATAATTGGATAATAATAATTACAGTAATCCAGCCTAGAAGTAACAAATGCGTGTACTAATTTTTTGGCATCTGTTTGGGACAGGATATGTTTAATTTTTGTGATGTTACGCAAGTGAAAGAAAGCCGTCCTAGAGGTTTGTTTTATATGGGAGGCAAAAGATAGATCTTGATCAAATATAACTCTGAGGTTCCTTACAGTTGTACTAGAGGTCAAGGTAATGCCATCTAGAGAAATTACATCCTTAGAAAAGGAGTCTCTGAAGTATTTGGGGCCAAGAACAATAACTTCTGTTTTGTCTGAATTCAACATCAAGAAAAGACATGTTTGAAGTCTTGATAACTGATCAGTTTCATTTGGGTTCATAGATGGATACAGTTGCGTAAAATCAGCATAACAAAGGAAATTTACAGAGTGATTTCTAATCATGTTGCCTAGGGGAAACATATATAAAATAGAAAGGATTGGTCCAAGCACAGAACCTTGTGGCACTCTGAAGCAGACCTTAGTTTGCCCGGAGCATTGATCACTGATGTGAACAAACTGGGAATGATCAGAGAAGGCTATGAATTGCTCCTTGTAGTAGACAATAAAGTATATTTGTCATGCCCCCCCCCCCCCCCCCCCCCCCCGTGTGTGTTTTTCCCTGTCTGCTGATTATTCTGTGCTCTAACCTGTGTGTATGTGTGAGTGGGCATGGGTGTGTCTCCGTAGGCTGGGCCAGGTGCAGGCAATCTCCTGATGGGCTGGTGGAGTACTTACTGTGGCTTCAGATCTTCTCGTCGCCAGAGTATTACTCCTGCCAAGTGGTTATTCTCACTGCCTCTCTGCATTACCTGTTTTTCCGAGTTTTGCCTAGTTGTTGCCTGTGTGGCTTATGTCTTTGTGTCTTCTGCCTCCTGTCTCAGATTCACCGCTGCTCCTTACTTCCTGCTCCAGCCATCGTGGTGTTCACTTGTCTGTGTTCCTGCCTGCCTGCCCGCCTGCCTGCCTGCCCGCTCGCGTCCCATGACCATCCGAGCACTTGACCTCACAAAAGGAATCATCACAAGGGTATTAGACTGGAGGTGTTCACAAGTGGAGATCGCACAGAGCTTCCCCCTCATGTCAAAACCGAAGGACGGTTCGACCTTACTCACCCTCCACCACTCAGCTCATTCACCTAGGTTGTAAATAAACCGCACTATTGTTTCACCGTGATTATCGTCGAGTGTCTTGTGTCAGCGCTTGGATCCAGAGAATGTCTAACTCGTCACAACATTACCGTCTAACAAACTTAATGTCCAAATGAGTCCGTGTCAAAATCAGAACATGGTACATAATGTTGAATTTGTGCTCACAATGCAGCACAGCAGCAGTCTGTATGATCGAACCTGTGATCCTGAATACAAAGACCGCCCACAGCGCTGACCAGCTGCATGTAAGTGAGAATGTGCAACTTCCTCTGAGCCGGTTCGTCCTGCTGTGTCTTCCTGATGTGAGCAGACGCCAGGACATGAGTGTCCGTCCTCCCCTCCTGCCTTCAGCCACCGGACAGGACGGACTTTGATCTGCTGATCTCCCTGCAGGGACCAACCACCCCAAGCACCTGACTTCCTTCCTCTGGCTTTGAAGAGACACAGTGTCAAATGAAACAGACAACACACACGCGCACACACACACAGCTTGTGTAGAGTTCCACAGCAGCATGTTCTGGTCCAGATGGGAAACGTGAGATGCATTCTGAACTTTAGTAAACACACTGAATGCAGATTCACTAATAACCCCCAATAATAATTTGCTCTGCTTCCGTTCCCAGGGAGGATTCCCCCTTTTAATATGAAGGCTGATTTATATAGTAGGAGTGGACTGAAATTAGGTCTTTATGGGTCTTTTATTAAAGTCATTTCCTATAATTTCTCTAATTTTCTTCTTCTAGTTTTTTCATTGCAATTGGCAGTGAGGCTTGTTTGCTTTCATTTGTGTGTTTTGTTTTTGTTACATATTTGAAATAAAGATTCATTTATTCAGTCTTTCATTCATTTATTTAATACCCCTCTAAATAACAATTCTGTGTTTTCAATTCAAAACTGTCATTTCACAGCCCAGGGCACAACAGTGAATATTATGATGATGTTTATTCCTTTAACTCAGGGTGATATATTCATTTTTTTGGCTGCAAAGGCTTCGAATGTTTCTGTACATGCATTGCAGATATTATTTACGGCTATGGTGTTAAAACATATCTTACCAAAGTCCTGATAAATTCTAGTCCAATTTTCATTTCTCTTTTATTTTTAGACTCAAATTACTCTCGAAGGAAATATCTGGCTGCTTACCTATTAAATGTTTAATTTTTTTTCACCCTATTACTTTGTTTGATTTTATGGCCGAAGCTCTTTTAGAAATTATAAGTAGTTATTAATATAGCAAATATTTTGGATATGTTTTTGATTTGAGTCTTGCAGAAAGCTTTAAACATGAGTGGAAATCTCTCTGAAACACATATGAACTACTAAAGACCAAAAGGGTTTTTTAAGTCACTCATTTGTAAGAACTGGAACAGAATCTCATTTTTGGGGGGGTTAGCTTTTTACGTTTCATTTATGCGTGGAAAATATATTTTAAAAAATAAAATGTCTTGAGTATGAAATCTTGTAATAAGTCAACCCTCCAGTGATCTATTAATTATTCCTAAAAATGTATTTTTTGAAGCTAAAGAATTTAATTTTGTCAACTGCTTCAGGCACCCATTTCTAAAACATGAAGGAAATGTCTGCATATGTGTTGACTCAGTAGGGATAAGAATTGATGATACACATTTTTTTTTATTATCATTAATATTCACAGGGGAATGAATATATACCAAATGTGTTTTCTTTAAAATATATTTTTCACCAAAAATTAGTGCAAAATGAATTACCAGAATGCAGTGACTTAGTGTTTGACTCTCAAAAATCCCCCCTCACTACTTTAATATGTGTTCCGTACTAATGTGGAAATGAAACTCATGCCCTTGTTCTGAGATGTAAAAAAAAAAAAAAAAAAAAGATAAGAAAAAAAAGAAGTTGTTAGGGGAACAGGTGGATTTGCAAAGCACTTATGCACCAACTTGTTTCATTTTTAAGGTTTAAAAACTTTTCATTTGTAACATTCCCATTAATTATCTTCGAGCTGACCCATATGCAAATCCCCCAAAATAAGATTTTGATTTCTACTTTTTAGTTATCCCTGAAGAATATATTTTAAATCATCAGATTAAAGTATTGACTATTAAACCCTGAAATGGGCCAAACCCAAAATGATTAAATTTTTTATTTCTTGAATATATATATTTTTTTTTGGCAGCTGAAAAAATGACTTTTGTCAAGTCCGTCAGGCACACAAAATGTCTTCAAATCATGTTATAAAACAAATGTCTACATGTCTGCCCTTTTTGTTACCGTATGTTTTGTGTAAATATACATTTGTTTTTCTTTACATAAAAAACCTAAACCCTTGAACAAGGATGTCAGACATATCTGTGGCAGATCAAAAACACACAAGTGTTTGGGGAGCAGATTAATTTTAAGGTATGAAAACTTATATCCTCAAGCTGACCAGTGTACAAATCCCTCCAAAACTTGGTGCAAACACTTGTATATTAAACTTCGGTTCAGATGAGTCCTTTGCTCTCCTGGGTCAAGAGCTAAAATGGGTCTCGGTCTCTTCCTCATTTCTGTTCTTGGCTAAAGAGGACTGTTTTAATGAGCTTACATCCCACAGGAAGACGAGGATAAATGCACATAGTATGAGCTTCTTGGCTAAGAAAAGTTTAATAACCTGCCCTGCTGGCTTATATTACTAACAGCAGCGTGTGAATAGAAAATGTCCCCACTATAAATACTGAGATCCTGACGGCTGAAGATGTGAAGTCCGAGCTGGTAGGTAAGTGAACCCTCAGTTTATTAGTGTGTGTGTGTGTGTGTGTGTGTGTGTGCTCAAAGGGGTGTATGGTGTGTATCCACA
Organism: Plectropomus leopardus; assembly: GCF_008729295.1. Classification (NCBI taxonomy): domain Eukaryota; kingdom Metazoa; phylum Chordata; class Actinopteri; order Perciformes; family Serranidae; genus Plectropomus; species Plectropomus leopardus. The sequence goes on from NC_056467.1 coordinate 32,618,627, forward strand.
CAAAAAGCAGGTGGCTTCATTCATCTTTCTATTCCATCATCTCCAATCTTTGCCTTTTAAATAACAGAGGCTGAGAACAGGACAGCAAAAGAGGAAGTGGGTACTTCACAGTGATGGCGAGGGGGAAAATTACAGGTAAAAAAACCCCACTTTAAATAAGTTTAAATATACGCACACCCACAAACACACCCCGAGAGCCAATTGGCAGAGAAAAGGTCAGGAGATTAGGTGAGAGGAGATACAATAAGATGAGGAGGAGGAGGGGAGGTGGACAGAGGCGGGCAGGGCGGAGCAATGGATGAAAAAAAGAGGAGGACGCTGCCAAACACAGAGAGAGAATCAAGTGTGCAGATGGTGGAACAGTTGTTGTCAAACTCTGAAAAACAGTGTGATGTGCTTAACAAGACAAGTCTCTCCTCTCTCTCTCCTCTCCTTCTCTGCCTCCTCCCTTCCTGCTTGTCTCTTTCACTTCCTCTTTCACCTCATCTCCTTTTGTACTCTTTATCTCTCCTTTGCAGTCCTGCTCTCTCTACCCCAAATTTGTCTCTTTCTCTCTTTCTCCCTCTCCTGTGTCTCACCCAGTCCACCCTCTCTCTGTCTGCCTCATAGTTCTTTGAGCATGTGCTGCTAACTTTGTGTTTGAGGAAATGCAAATGAGCCTCAAGCAGAGTTGTTGGAGAGCAAACACCTCACTTACCATATGGAGCTTGCTCTGGAACGGAGTGTTTATAAATACATTATTGATTGGTTTCTGTGGTCATATTTAAGTATAGTTATGAGGACCATGTTGAATTCATACAGGCTTAAGAAGACACTGTGACTTGTGAGGAGATTTTAAACACATGTCCCTGACTGTCTCCCCTCTGAAGCCAATGCAGAAATGCCAAAAACTGCAGTTCATCAAATGGCCACTTGAGACTCCAAGCGCTAAGTTAGTCCACATAGACCAGCTCGTACTCACTCCGAACCTTGTCAGTGTTTTGGCGTACAAACGTGACAGCAAAAGCCACCTTCTGCATTGCATCACAACGCAGCAGGATGGGGTTATGTAAGAAAGTGCTTGTACAGAACTAGTGGCATTGTTATTATATGCTGGCAAATGACACCAAGCGTGTCCACATGCGACATGCATGGGCAGCATCACTTGAGAACGCGATAGAAGCTTTGCGAGTGTGCTTATAGGGCAGGTGGGAGGGGGGGTGGATGGTCTTAACGAAACTGTTTTTCGTGCAGAAGTCCGGAGTTTGCTGCCTGTGTGGATACTTTTTTTTAACACCTGTGCCTCTTTTGGCTTATCCAAACCATTGTGACAGTCACATTGGTTGCCATGTGCTGTTGTGTAAACAAACACAAGGACCATGCTGCCTCATCCCACCATGTGCATTTGTTGACATCGCCGTAACGGCATCCTGGAGCATAAACAGCTGATACCCAAATGTCCATAGAAGACGCAAAAGGTCACTGACAGAGTGGCACCGAGTTGACCATTTTACAGGAGAAATAAACATGTTTATGGCCTTGTACAAAAAAAAAAAAAAAAAAAAAAAAAAAAAAAACGTTTTGGTCAGTGGCATACACTAAAGATTGATCCTTTAGTGAGTACTGATATTAATATTAGTGACAGTACACCGAGAGAGGGTTGAGGACATAATATTTGATTTATTTATTCCCCATAAGTAAATAAAGAATGTATTTGTAGCCGTCACACTAGTTTTCAGAAAGGTACAAAGCCAACATTTTCTTCTGGTGACTGGGCTGGATCATAGATTGTATACAATGGACATAGCTAGCATGACATCATCCAGTGGTTTGTGGACTCCTGTTTTGAATTGTGGAGTTCTGCATTTCAGCCATTGTCATTTTGTTTATCTTGTTGGAGCCAGAAGTGAAAATATTTGAAAGAGAGGTTGGAGCTGTGGAGGACCAAGGGGTGGATCTGAAGCCAATCATCAAACACTCTGTAACTCAATCAGCCCCCATACAGTCATAACATGTTCATTTCTGCTATAGAATTAGACAATTTAACATGGGGGTCTAATCTGCATAAAAACATTGGCGGTGTATGGTTGGAGAAGATAATGGTGGAGTATTTTGATGCACATCATATGTGTTTGGTGTGTGTGTTGCTCTTTACGTAAACCCACGAAGCAGCAGTGTTAGGAAATTCTAAGCACAGTACAAAACAGTCCTGTCCTATTTTCCAGCGCTGATGATCCAGGAGAGTAGTGTTTTATTCAGAGTCAATTAAGCCACCCCAGCATTATACATTTTTTCTCTTGTCAGGTGATAGCACATCTGTGACTGCACATGTAAAGACATAGAATCACAGGCATCAGCAACTTACAGCCAGACCAATTACACATGATGCCTTTTAACCACGTGCATATCGTTTATTGGCAGTGTTAGTCCTCTGAACAAGGACATCAGAGCGGAAACATTTTACTTTATTTGACGTGTGTTTGTGTGTTCATGTCACATCTTATACTAAAGCCTTTCTTTGCGGTCTTGTCACTCTCACAACAGCCAAGAGAAAATCCACTGTTAAGGTTTGACAATATCTGGATCTCAGTGACCCACAGTCCTGCTTTATACTGCTAATATTAGAAATGACAGTGACAGATGAGATGTAGGAGAGGTAGACTCCTCAGGTGAAACAAAACACAAAAGCCTCTTGAATCCAGAACGGCACTTCACTTTTACTTTTATTCTGAGCATCACCTGCCAATGTGTTGAGCTGCATTATGGCCTACATGTGCCAGGAGCAGGAAATGACACACATCATATGGTGATGGGTCTCGGGCTGGAGGGCAATATGTGCTCAGATACAATGCAGAGCTAATATCAGAAGGGGTGCAAATGCATAGAATCCAAACAGAGGAGAACAGACAGATTTGGGTTAACTCATACCAAGAGGCACCTTGACTTGATTTTACACAGAGAAGATTAACAGGCATGCAAATAAAAAAAGCGTGGGGGTTTGCTTTCTCACCTATGGCATTAATGATGATACTGGCAGATGCTAACCTGTCATTCTCATACAAATCAATTCCCCTGACCCTCTCAAGTCCAGGAATTCTTTAACACTTACTATAAGCCCTTTGAAATCTGACCACACTGGCTTAATTTATTTCAAAAACTGGAAAGAGGGCATTGAATAACAAAAGAAGAAAAAAAAAAAGAATAGTAAGAATTCAGTAAAAAAGTTCAGGAGAAATTACTTAATTAAATGTAATTATTATTATTATTATTATTATTATTATTATTATTATTTATAAGCATGGAAATACTTTTCAAACACAATTTAATATGTAATTATGATAATAATAGATATACTTTCCCCTAGCTTTTTCCTTTCCTTTTTCCTTCTTATTTTTCCAAGCTTTTTAAAACATATACGATATCTCTCTGTGTAGCGTGGTTTTTATTGTTTGTCAGTACATTGACATGCACAGTTTAGTGGAGCTACAGGAGATTTGCCCCCTCTTAGCTTGTTGCTGTTGGACCTTCTTCCAGTTGAACTATTATGCCATATACCAACTGTAACGAACACAGATCAGGCCCATGAATGCACGCTCAACCTAAGAGGTGAAATCAACAAAACACTTTTTAAGCAAAGGTTGGTCCATGGAATATCATTTCACTGTTGCAAAAGTACAAAAATCCACGAGGCAAAAGCAAGGTCAAAATACAAAACTACAAAGATTCACTTGGAAAAACACAAGGAATTGTTGGAACACTGACTCAAAGGACATGAAAAAACTGGCAAGGAGAGGAAGAGAACACACAGAATAAATACTGAGGGGAGACGAGACACAGGTGCAGCACGTTAAGGCGGGGCACGTAATCACACACAGGTGGGAAACGCAGGAGCGCAGGAAGTAAAGATACCTGAATCTGGGCAAGTAGAGTATCAATTTTCTTTTGGCACATATGAATGACATACAGCTATGTTTTACGATTTGTTATGATAGTATTTGTTATTATTTATTATCATACTCTGCACAAAACTAAATAAAAATTTGATCATAAAAAGAAAAACATGGATAACTTTAGCACCATATGTTTTATACATTTTCTGTTACTTTATGTTGATACACTTGTCTTGTTTGTTTTTTGCTTTCCTTGTTTGTTTTTTATTGCATGCTGTTCGACTTCTGGGCTAAAGTCTGTCATTGGGACTATGGAGCATGCACAGAACACCTACGACTATTTAGGTCTGGCTGAGGCATAAATGTGAAAGAGTAAATTGATCCCCAACCCCGTTATCTGGGTGTGTTAATCCGACTTTGAGAAATCTCACTTTGTACAAAATCAGTCGGACTAACGTGTTTACATGTATTTTTAAATAACAATTTTAGTTGAACTAACACAATTTTTAAATTTTATTTTTAACATCATGTTAACGTACTGAGTGGCTGACTTTCTTCCCATGCACAAGAGATTCAAAAGAAATGATGCATCATACTGGATGTGATGCAGAAGACAGCATGCCGAACAGCGCATGCAAAAATTTCAGGGAAAAAAGAAAACCAACAGTCCAGAGAGCCATATCAAGTCAATCAATTTAATTTAATTAAATTTAAAGTTTATTGTCTGGAATCAAATTTAAAACAAATCTGTATACCAGTAAAGGGAACAGGACACTGACGGATGCATACTGTATTTCAACCAAGTTGTCAGAATAAATGCTAGAGTTGTACAATTCTGCACACTACATATGCATTACATTTGTACTTTATTATGTAACATTGTTGTGATTAGGTTTAGACACAAAAGCCACTTGGTTATAGTTAGGAAAAGATTATGTTTGGGCTTTAAAAACCTGGTTGTGGGGGCACTTACCCAACTCAAAAGCAGTGATGTCTCAGTAAAAAACACCCTTATGTGGTGTCTATAAGCCAATTTAGACTATGTAATCATTGGAAATTGGTTTGTGGACTACTGTTTTGAAGTCTCGAGTTTGGCATTTCGGCCGTCGCCATCTTGGTTTTTGGAGCCAGAAGTTACAATATTTGTATGAAAGATGGATCTGTAAGTGTGGGCTTTAATAAAATGTAAATGGGTGAGTTATATAAAAAACTCCCTTCTGTACAGTTGTCATAAGTTTTGAAATTTGCTATAGAGACCAAAACCATTTTTTGTACCAGGCTGTGAACATGTACATAGGGGTCTATAGGGACTGACTCTGTTTTGGATCCAGCCTCAAGTGGCCATTAGAGGAACTGCAGTTTTTTGGCACTTTAGTGTTGGCTTCATTTTTCAGCCTTGGAGGTTGCCACTTGCATTAAAAGATAACCATCTTGATGTTTGTTGGTCCTTAAGTGTAGTCTAAAGCTTGGCGGGTTGTTCTGCTGGGTGACACAACATCCACCACCTCCCGATGACAAAGACAGCTAATTTATTATATTACTTAAGAAATGTTGAAATGATACATAAAGACCATACAAATTTAACGTTTTCATGATTTGCAGAGTACAATTCCAGCATTTTCTTCTGGTGACTGGGTTTTGTATTCACAGTTCTGTTATTATCCAAGCCTGGACCTGCTGCACCGAAACCTTTGGAAAGTGAACAACATTATTCTTTTCATCTCTGGCCTCACATTTGCAGCTGGTCAAGGATGCAAAAAGAAATATCACAGGTGGTAGAGAAGAAAGACCTTGTGACTTTAAGAGAAGTTTTTAATTCTCACAGAAACAAAAGTGTGTAGCATATTTGGGACATGTACTCAATTTATTTTGAATTAAACCTCACCTTGGTCTCCATCTCAACCCTTTAACACCTGGGCTGACATCATTGTTCTTGTGATGCATTCATACACCTTTTATGAGCATTCGAACCTCTGAACTGTGATAAAATTAGTTTAATTTCTTTTGGAAAAATGGGGAAAAACATAATGAGCAACTTGGCAAGAGATGTCCTGCAAAATGCTACAAATTAGTAAAAGGTGATCAAAATAATGACCTGAAAATAGTATAAGATATTATAAAAAAATAGGGAAAATGTTCCCAAAATTTTTATCCTTAAAATTAGGTATTAGAATATTTTTAGCACTTTCTTAAGATGTTTTTTTTGTTGTTGTTGTTGTTTTTGTTTTTTCAAACTTATTTTTGGTTAATTTTATTGCAGCTTTTCACGAATTCCTTTCTATTTTTGGCCCATTTCTTTTTAAGTTGCTTGTCACCTTCTTCCCATGTTTTTGAAAGAAATTAAGCCTAGGTTAAAAGGGGTTAAACAAAGAATACAAGATTAAAATGTTTTCACGCTGACTTTGATAATGGGGTCTTTGGTGCAGTAATCTTCACTTTTGAACATAAAAATCATCGGGGAGACATTAAATACAAAATGTCAAATGGCATTTGATTTTGAGTGACAAAGGAATGTATACATTTACAAAAGAGAGCGTGATTAGAATGCATAAGAAGTGAAATGTTGTGTAATTGAAAGGTGTCCTTTGCGAGATGGAATTTCAGAGCTTAATGTGAAAAAAAATATGCAGGCCAAGGTAGTCTCAAGTTATAAACAAAATCATTCTGTCTGAGACTTGTAAAAAGCAAAAATGTCAACTGATGAAGGCACATATTTTTTAAAGTTGTAAATGTCTCTAAATGCCTCTGTGAATTTTCTGGTTGTTACGTGAATTCATGTGCTTAATCTCTTGGCCTTGACCTCAGATAACCTTGAATATCCATAAAACACTCATTTTCATTATCCTTTTGAAAACAGAGATGTACTGTTGGATTTAACGCACATAGTGAGACAATGAATACATTATAAAAAAAGTTAGGTTTGTGTGTGTGTGTGTGTGTGTGTGTGTGTGTGTGTGTCAAGTGTTATATAGTTTTAAAGAGAGTTTGTGAATAAAAGCGTGTGAGTCAGTGGGAGAGAAAAAAGGGGAATATGAGGTGAGTGTTAAGAGTGAAAAAGATGGTGTATATCTTTAAAATGCCGTATGCTTTTTTCAATGTAGAAGCCAGTTTCAAAATGAACTCTCCCCTCCTTAGTTTGATTTTTGATCAAAGAAAAATATTCAAAAAGTGACACTCACAGCTGTCAGCTGTCCCTCATTGGTGCTGTAAAATGACCTAAACTATTTATTTTAAAATCTGTTTTAACACTATGATATTTCAGATATTATTTAAATTAGTTGTGTTAACATAGTACAAGCCTTTTGCTTGCTATAAGATACCAATTCCTTGGTGAAAACAGATACATTTTTTGTGACACTATCCCAGTAGGAAATGCAGCGATGTCTCTAAAATCAACTGCTTTTCTTACTGGAAAAACAGGGATGGGTCCTAAAATTCCACTGAGATTGTTCCCCAAATAAACAGCTGGAAACACAGCTACCACTTGCTAAAAATGCTTTTGTTGTTTCTTTTTCCTAAACTTTGGTCTGCAGCTTGGCAGGCGTCTCACAAAAGTGACATGGCATCCGTCATCCCCTCCGCCTCCCAATGACGAAGCCAGTTCATATACTACATCACTTTAAAAACAAAAGTTTTGAAAGTGTAATTTGTGTAATTTGCACAATTCTAAGTTAACATTTTTGAAGATGATGCCTTAATTCTGGAAGTCTTTTTCTGCTTCTGTTCTTTTTCTATTTTTTTATTTTATTTATTTATTTATTTATTTTTTAATAAAATGCGCTGCTTATTGTCCCCAAAAGGAACCAATATCATGCATTGACTGCAAAACTGCCATAACATGTTTTTTTTAACTGCTCATACTTACATTTTCAGTATTATTTTCAGTTTTAATACGTTCCATGGATGTCTGCAGCATTTTATTTTTTAAAGAGAGGACAAATATTTTGAACAAATTTTAATCTCCCTTCCCAAAAACAAACGTCTTGCCAGAAGCTTCCCCTAGCTGCTCTGACTGCCACTTGCCGCCTTTATAATTCATTTTTCTGAACCATGTGCGCCAGTGAATCATTTTTCATTTGAGTCATCTGGGCCTTATCTGCAGTTTTTAGCTGGTAATCGTGTTTCATGCTAATTTGGATCTGATTGGACGAACGGAGACGACTCTAATTGCTCGTTATTTCCCATTCTGTGAAGCCGTCATCTTAGGTGAGAGGTGCCTGTATGCTGAGGAGGCTCACATTATACATACATAATAACACACACGCTCACACACACAGAAGCCTTTTGTGGTTTTTCTTCTGGTCACATCATTACTCCGCCTGATATTACAAAAAGCTATGACAGGCAGTCATGCTGATACACACCGCTGAGTTATATTTTTAGTCTCATTTGTTGCACAAAATGCTGGTTAAAGCCACAGTTCAGCCTTCAGCAAACACCATCACCAATGTGCTGCAGAATGCTTTAATTCAGCAATCATGACCAACATTATTCTGCCATCACTGTTGTGCTGCTCGCAGCCCACATTGCTTTCCACATTGATTTTCTCTCCATCCAGCTGAAGGCGATGTGCTCTTTCCTTATTGCCTTTGAAACTTTGTTCATTCATGGTATTAAAAGGTTGATATTTCTATTAACTCTTGGTCCCGAAAGGATCAAAAATCAGTGCAAGGCCACATTTGGAGAGGAGGTTGTAATTCACTGGAAGCTGGGGGTCAGGTGAACAGTTGGTGTTTGTTAGAAATTTCTCATTTGTAAAGTATCCTTTTCATCAGCGATGCACCTGCACCTGTTCATTGGGATGCTGTGACAGTAGGCAGGTCACCATTAACCCACAAATGGAAATATGTCCAATTCAAAATAAACTCCCATTTATTGCAAAACAAAAAAGTTTTTATCCTGGCATTCCAGGTAATTTGAAAAAGCCATATTTGCAAAACTGCAATGGAAACACTTATAGGCTATTATAGGTCACATGATGCTGTGGCTATGTGATTGTTAGTAGGAACAGGCTCCCAGTGGTGTATCATGCGGATGTGTCAGGTTTTGTCCGGCTGCACTCTCAACTGATGCTGTCCATCATTCAGCTAAAGCCTGTCTATACCAACAATAATAACTGTAATGATAAGTTAAGCGATATATTCTATTCTAGCTCATAGCTGTACTTTTTGATACATCATATTGTTGATGTTTTGCCTTTTTCTCAGATGTATCTTTCTGAGTTGTTTTTGCTTTGAGATGTCCATCACCCTGGGCTGGTCTGATAGTTAACCATGCCTATCATCAGAGTCTGTCAGCCTATTGATATATGGTTGTGTGGGGTTATTTTTACATTTAGACGTGACAGAAATCTGACTGTGATCAAAACGTTGTCTATTTGAATAATTTCTGTGTGTTGGAGTCAGTGTGCAGCTCTGTACACAGCATATTATGTGTGCATAATTGCACTCATTTAATTATTGACAGGATTTCCAGGTCCATACACATGCAAATATACTGCAAGGCTATATTATCAAATTATGATCATTATTAATATTTAGTGCCATCTCAGTGAGTTCCAATATGCCGGGAACAGACTTTCTTCTATGGTTGTAAACTGAAAGGCAATGTATTCTACTGGAGATGCTTGATGAGACAACTACATAGTGCGTGAATTAGTTGATTTATACATTTATATTTGTACAGAACAACACAAAATACAGAAAGCAAAAGACAGAAATACAGAACTAAGAAGAGAAATAAGCAAGTCTAGCAAGTCGAAACACACCATATTGTATAATACTCAATACTGTATATGTTCAAACTTCAACCTAAGTATTACTGTACCTATGAACATATTTTTATCACATTTAGCATAACACATGACAGTAATAAAATGTTGTCAACACGCTATTCAATGTTTAAATCTAATGTTCCACTGTGTAATTTTCATTAAAAGCAGGCAGCCTTAACCGCAGCAGCGTCGTGTACCTGTCACAGGTACATGAAGTGTGTGTGTGTGTGTGTGTGTGTGTGTGTGTGTGTGTGTGTGTGTGTGTGTGTGAAGTCTCTCCTACATTAGCCAGAGGCAGGCTCTCACTCAAGCTGCTGTAGTGCCTACAGACATACAGCTTGAACGCACAAACTGACAGATACTAGGTTCTAAGTGTGTGTTTAAAAAAAAAAAAAAAAGGATTTTGTCTAATTTGCATAGTCGTGGTTGTCAATCAAACCACCCTCCCTTCCTTTTTCCACTGGTTACATCGTGCTTCACCTGGGGTGCGTTCAGTATGAACATGTTTTGCACCAGTTTACAGGGATTTTTCCGCCTGAACTATATGTTTCGTCTCATCAGTGCGTTTGTATTCTGCTTTTGAGGTTCGTTTGCTGTCCTTTGGTGTGTTTGTGAGTGTGTTGGGTGGAAAATCAGTACAGAGTGACATCAGTGGGCTAAAAGTTGTGTTGGAATGATTTGGTGATGACACAAACTGCTCGTATGATGAAAAGTGCACACTGAATGCACAAAGACATTTTGTCAGTGCTGAATGTGACAGAGCCTTAAACAACTTCTGATTGTAATGTCACCTTCATATAGATGGACTCATACTAAAGGTCACACCTCACTGTGAGTTCTGAAGAATTAAACATAAAGACAAACCTAACAAAACACATCACACAACTTTCCTCATCGATTCACCATTTTCAACCTACAATACGAAGCAGCCAGTTCTGTACTAGCATTGTCGAAATACTTCATTTGCTAATGTAATTTTTTGAATAGTTGGATTATACTGCCTGTTTTGTATTCATGGTCATTCGTATTTGTTTGGAAATGTCTTTCTTCATTGAGATAGGGGATCCTGAGAGGCAAGGTGAAAAAATCCTTTTTTAACTGAATTTTTTTTAACTTTCTTCATAGGGGATGCCATCTCTTACATAGGGAACACTATCTTTCATGTATGAGATATTAGATATTATGAGATATTATCTCCTACATATGGGATGTTATTCTAAAAAGTAGAATACTTAAAAGATGGAAACATTTTTTTTTGTTTATTTTGTACATGACTGTAATTATATTTTCACATTATAGGCAATCATTTGCTGTAAAATTTGATTTGATGAGGACTGGGAGCCAGGTACTTCTGCCCCTGCAAGCAAGCGGCCACACACAATGGAAGAGCAGGACAGTACTTCATCAGAGGGGGAGCCCCATCCCTCCACTCTACAAAGAGGTACTGCGAGATGAAGACACCACTTAAGTGCTCTACCTGTGATATGCTGCTGTTTTATACTGTATATACATACATATATATATATATAAAAATATATATATATATATATATATATATATATAGAGAGAGAGAGAGAGAGAGAGAGAGACAGAGGAATATTATGTAAACAGTTTGCTGAAGGTTGCCGTGAATATGTTCATGTGATGATATGTAAATAGTTTGCTGTGTTTTACTTTTGATATAAAATTGTTTTCCGCTACAGCTGTTTTGATTCTTTTTTATGCACAAAGTTACAAAAATACATTATAATATGTTTATGCTTTTGTTACTGTGAATGAGTAATACTAATGATGTTTATTTATACCTGAGAGGATAGCTCTAAGTGGCAGCTTTCAGTAGAGCCCAAAGTTGAAGTATTCAAAAATGGCAGCCTTTATATCAAATTGTGATCATGGTTACCAAGGGTCCTTTTGGAGTCTCCAAAATGTCCCTTTTTGGAAACATCTAGACATACTCTTAGAAAAGCCTGTGTAAAATAATAATTTTCTGCATTATTGTTATCAACTTTCAGCTTGGATTAGATAAGCTCTTATACTATGGTCCCACAGTGAGTACCAGCTAATACCTGCCAGTTACAGTCATCTTTAGCATCTTTTTCCTAGAAAAAATTGGGCGAGGATATCAGAACATTTTATTTTAGTGTGTTTACACTTATGTAACTCAGTGAAAAAAGCACTTAAAGTGATTCTGATTGTTGGGGATAAAACTTCAGAGTGTTACCTTTCAAATGAGACCATGCAAGTTCATGTTATAAACACTGAAAACTAAAAGATTATGTTTATATATATTTGCGACCTATTTATTTATTATTATTAAAAAAAAAAAAAAAAAGGTCATCTAGAAGAAACATGTCTGATCAATGGAGGAAACTGGAAACAACAAACTTATGAAAAAGTGATAGCCATAAATGTTAAGTTTAATAGTGTGGTATTCTAGTAAATAAATGGCATCCTTGAGATTTAATTTTTGTAATCAATTAAAAGTGTGGTGGTTTGACCATTGTGACTGTGTGTGAGTGCTTGGGACTTTCTGTGTGTGTGCTGGGGGTTGTCTTTTCTGTCTGTCTGTGTTGCAGGGGTGGGCGTGGCTTCTGGGTGCCATCAATCAACCTCTCACTGCTTGTATACTGAGACTTCACATCTCCTCGGCGCCAGATTATTTCCCGCTCCACAAGTGGTAGATCGGCCGTCTCATTCTGAGATTCTTTCTGTGCTTTTTGGATTCGTTTTTGTGTCTCTCTGATTTTTACTCATTGTGACTATCTGTGTTTTTTCTCCAGTGCCTCCCGTCTCACACTCCGGCACCTCACCACCCAGCCCCTCGTCTTCGTGCTCAGCCACCCGCTCTGGATCTTCACAGCCCTTCGCCACACCAACCTCACCTGCCTGAGCCATACCTACCTCACCTGCCTTCCATGTCCACGTTGTTCCCCGGCTCCCTTTCCCTTAAAAGTTACACTGTTCAACTTTTCAATCCCTGTCCGAGTACTTGCTTGTGGGTCCTTCCCCAGTCACAGTGCCCACACCATCACAAAAAGTACTACAAAAAACTGGATGGATTTTACCCTTTGACCTGCAGAAAGGCTTTAATTTGAAATATCAGTGCAGGGGGTGTCAAGTTTTACTGACAGTAAGTAAGTTACGAACAGCAAAGAACTGCAACTCGCAGCAGCAGTGGTGAACATGAAATTAATTAGTCGGTTCTGTGGAAAGAGACATTTTGAAATGAACAAGATATCCCATAAACATCAAGGAAGTGTTGAGTTTGGCTCTACAGGACATTAAAACTAAAGCAAATCATACAACAGATTTGCAAGAGAAAAATAAGCAATAAAGAAAAAGTAAGAAAACCACAAAGCAGCAAACAGAGCAGCATCAAGAGAATTATTGATGGGAATCATGTGGCTTGTTTTGGAGGCAGGCAGATGGTCGTCAGCACTCTGATGTGACAGCAGACTCTGCTTCTGCAGCAGATCATCTTCACTTCAGAGTCAAACAGCTGTGGCAAACTGGAAAATGTCACATTACCAGCACCTTACACTCACTCATGAAAGTTATCTCGTACAGAACCCATTTAAGATCGGATGTTTTATCACATACTCCAGCATTTGGATTTCAGTTTTCAGATATTTCAAAGCTTTTGTGATACTGTGTGATTTACTGGTTATATTGACATGTTTGCAATCTTAAATAAATAGCATATGCTTAGACCAGACTCTCAGAATTTACACAGCACACAAGGTGATCATCCCCTTCCAGTTGTGTTTCTGTCCAATATTCCCTCTCACAGCCATTAGATGTTCTACTTTCACCAGCTTGTCTCTGTGTCTGTCTGCTGTTTGCTGCTGAGCAGGTAGAGTACAGCAGGTGTACTGATGAAACCAGCTGCCTGCAGCTCCTGTTGGAAACACTAAGACTGAACCTGATAGGAAATGTGCTTTTAATCCAAAACAATTAACTGAAAGAAGCTTAAACCCAAACAGTAGCTAATGTTACCTACAAGTTGCAACAGTGTTTGATGGAAAACAATGAAATCAGATGTTCAAAAAACATTTGAGGATGTTTATCATTTCAAATAATGTACCTATAAGGTTAAATGTTTGCAAAGGCATGATATTTTAACTGCAGCATTTTGGTGATATTGAGAGGTGACAGATCATTGAGTGTTCTTTTATAAAACGTTCCTACAATGTTACATGAGAACAATAGAAGAACATTTCTAAAACAACATTTATAAAATATTATTGAAAACTGAGATTACAGAGCATTTTTAATAAAAATTGAATGGAATGTAATTTATTAACAACAACAACAACAATAATAAGAAGAATATGTTTTATGTTTGTAGAGAATGTTGCCTGAACTTTAAGAAGAACATATGGGAACATAAAGAAAACTTGCCACTGAAAACTTCACTAAAACATTCAGTGGTTGTATGGTATTGTTCTCAGAAAGTTTCTAGAACCAAAATTTGCTAGCTGTGAAAGCTCCATAAGGTTGAATAGCTGTTGATAATTTGCTGTAGCTTTGTCACTTTGTAACATTTCATATTATAAAGAGCTAGTGTAACATAAAAAATGCTGAATTAAACAGAAAGCAAATATTTTGACATTCAACAAAACTAAGCCCACACCAACACCAGCTTAATATATGGTTTTGTAGGTAATGGGAAAGGTTACATTTGGGATTCTCACCTGCATCAAATGATTGTGTTACGGCCGCTACTGGTGGCTCCAGGTAGTGGCAATGCTCCCTCTCTCCTTCCCCCTCCCTTCTCTCCCTTTTCTCTAGGTGGGCGTGAGCACTGGTGGTGACGTGGAATGCGCACAGGTGAAGCTGACATGTGACAGCTGATGTGTCGGTTTATCACCTGTCGCTCTTGTCACCATTTATAGAAGCAACCGAATGAACATGTTAGTTTTAGCCCATTACTGGCAAGATGCATGACACCGCACCACTAAATACCACCCACGGAGTGCTCAACATCTCAAGATGGAGTTTGAGAGAGACAATGATCAAGTAAGAGATAGAAGGTAGAAGAAAGTAGACATAAAACATTATAAAAGGTAGATTTATTTGTCATTTTTTAAATGAAGTTCGAAAAACAAAATTCAATATGTCCTTGATCCAGCTACATCTTTGGAGTTGAATGATGAGTTAATTAAAAACAGCAGCTTCTATGAAGATTTCGTCCAGTTGCTGCTGATGGCATCATTCAATTCCTGCGGTGCATTTTTTGAATTTGCATCAGAGTCCTGTGTCCTTACGTGTTTGTTTTGGTTTTGCTTTCCATGTAGTTCATGTAGTTTAATGTGAGCTCTTTTACATGGGTACTAACAGCTGATACTTCCCGTTTCATCTTTTTACTTCCGTACAATAACCTGTGTTCAACTTTCTGCCAGCAAGGAGTCAGTGATCAGCAACTGTTAACACTTCTGCAGCTCAGAGTGAGAATGGTGTCATCTGTAAATAGGGAAGCTCTTGGTCCAGAGGAGAGCCCAACCATCACATACTGTCAGCTGTCTTTCTGGAGGTTGTCAAAACGCACTCACTCTGAGTGTGTGTGTGTGTGTGTGTGTAGGCATGTAACTAAAATTTCAGGTTCTTTGTGTATTGATGGAGTTTCTGCTGGTGTGCAGGTAAGCGTTCATTTCTTTGTGTGTGTGAGCCTTCAGTGACCTCATATCACAATATCAAAGACTGCAGCCGTCTCACACTGATCTGTCTGCCAGCATCAGCATTCTGCCAACCTGACAGCTCTTCTGTTTGTGTGCGTGTGTGTGTGTGTGTGTGTGTGTGTGTGTGTGTGTGTGTGTGTCAGTCAATCTGATGGTTTGTCTTTTTCTTTGGAAGTGTGTTTTTCTGGGGTCAGTTACGCCCCCTAATTTACCAACACACACACACACACACACACACACACACACACACACACACCAAAAAAAATGTGTTTACATGGACATGAAAAACCTGGTTCTGTTCACATTTTGGGGTAGAAATTGGGGGTAGGAAACCCAAATGTGCAATATTGCAGCTTCCTTCTGTGTGTTGATTCAGGTGTCGTGCGTAGTTCAGTCTACTGAAAATTAGGATAGTAGGATCTGAATTAGCTATTTGAAACACACTGAAGACACAATAACCTGGCAGCAGTAAAAATGACTGTTTAGTTAAGGAAGCCTGGCTACTTTTAAGAGGGGGATAACGGCCGTTTCTTGTGAAACAAACGATCTTACTCTTTTGCAACAATTCAGATAGCCTACATTCAATATTCTTACCTGTTGTTTGTATATATATGTTTTGTTTTTTTTTAAATTATAATTTTCTTATTGCAAAAGAGAAAATGACAAAATGACAAAGCTTTAAGACTATTAGTGGACACTTGGGGATGTGTGGTATTGAAGATATGGATTCTGTAAAGTCAGTTTCTTTGGACCAAAACATATATTCATTTTCATAAAAAAAAAAAACAATAATATACTAATTTAGATTAATAACTAAATTACAGCAAACCCTTTGCTGTTATATTAAATGCATTAAATAAAATACTGTTTATTTTCATTCATTAATAATATTCTCTGCATTGATTTTTTTTTAATGTACTGTTTTTTACATTGGTGTCAATTTCAGTCATTTTTATGAAATTTATTGAAAACAAGTTAACCCTTTGAAACCTGGACTGACATCACTTGTGCTGATTTCAGACACCCTCACAAATATTTAAAACTTTAGAACCTTAAGCGTATTGGTTTTCTTTTGAAAATGTAGGGAGAAAAGAGGCAGTAAGAATGTCTTATGAACATTGAAAAAAACAATAATAGATTTAGACATTTATTAAAGAGAGTGAATTTAAACTTGGGGTCAGTTATCATGGTAACCTGGAAATTGGTTTGTAAGTCGCTATCTAGTTCCTCCTTTTATGTGAATGTGAAGGTAAAAACCTGGTTTTCAAAACAATGACTGATGTCGTGTGACTTTGATTAGGATTTGAACTAACTATTCGACATCTAATTAACAGAATCAAGCAAAAAAATTAGTCTGTTTTTTAAGAATCCAGCAAAAAGCAAGGTACTTGCACACAAACACATTGTTCTTGATGACTACTACTTCCCTCTACTACTTCCTGCTGTGTGTTTGTGCGTGTGTGGGAGTATCAAAGGATCAGTCTACATTATATGTGTGTCCTGTGTTTGTGTGTTTTTGAGCTGCTCTGCAGCAGACAGCTGGCTGACAGAGACAAGAGAACAACAAGGTAAGAGAGAAGAGGAATCACCTCACCTTCACACAATACGCCTGACAACAGCAACCACTGCTCAATCACTCTTTCTCTCACACACAAATACACAAGCACGCACACACACACACACACACACACACACACGCTTTATTTGTCACTTAGCTCCTTATGACTCGTCTGTTGCTGTCTTTGTTAGGTCTGCTCTTGTTTTTGGAGAGATAAGAAGAATCAGAGTCCGCGGTGAACCTTTGATTGAAAGCTGGTCTGTGCCACATTCAAACATCAATTAATGCTTTATCTTTTAATTAATTGTGATACCACAGTGTAGTTACCTTCAGCAAATTACCTTAAGCAAATTAGATTAAGGTGGCCTTCATCTTACAACAACAGCATTGTCACTGTAAAAGACAAATTTAAGCTCACGTGCTTCTTGGTGACAAGGGGATAAATAAAATAAAAAAAAAACAAACCAAAACAAAGCAAAAACAACACACACACACACACACACACACACACACACACATATATATATGTACGTATAAAAGTAACTTCATAAAATAAACAAATGAACAAACAAAAATAATGAATCTAACAAAACTTTGTAACAAAATCTGTTTAAAATGCATGGTAGGAAAAAAAAACAAATAGTATATTTATTAAGATAAAAATATTATTTAATAGAATAACAGCATAATCAAAACACTAAAATGCATTGTATAAAAACATATGTATAAAATAAATTGATTTTTTTAAGCTTTTACTAAAGCAATTTGATTGCAAAAAAATGTCAACTGGGTTAACAGCCGCATTCTGGCACATCTGGTTCCCACACTACTGTCAGACTTGCGATGAATGAAAGGCTTGAATGAGAGCATTTCAGTTGCAGGAGTTGGTCCAAAGCTGGTCTGGGTGTGATGCTAATTAAAACTGATTTTTAGTCCACACCTTTAAAAAAACTAGCAAAATCTGACAGCTAACTGTTGGTCCTCCAGGGGCCGAGCACAGCCGAATGTGCCAACACTCCCAAAATGGGAAAAATTTATTCTTCTTAATAAACTGGCATTTGAGGTAAAAAGCAGAAGGTTGTCTCCCATTCCCAGCATGCTGAGCACATCCTGTACCTGTACAGCACATCACCTAGTCCTGACAACACATCTTTGAGATTTTGTTGAATGAAGCTTTCTCTTGCATCCAAAATAGTTCAGATGGAGGGTTTGCACAGAAAGAACTAATCTTGCCATGCTAATAAAGCATGTGTAAAGGCATCAGTATGCTTCAGCTGAACTGCTTGTCATATTGTTGCAGACTCTGAATCTACTTGCCAGGTGTGTGGAGTTGAGGAAGAAGGCAGGGTTTGAATTTCTCTCTCTTCACAATTACACATTCTGTGCAGACAAATGAGCACCAGACAATTGTATCAATGTCTTTGAGGGGTGACTGAAATTTGAACAATTATGGCATCTTGTCCATCTATGTCAGCAGGCTTTTATTGCCTGCTTTTAAGTGTGTTTGTTCTGAAGGGCTATAAACAAGATTTCAAGATTCTCATGATGTTGGATGAAACACGAGCTTGTTGCTTTGACCATATTGCCACTCAACATTCCCAACGGTTCATATGATATCCTACAAATTACACTCCTATGAATAATGCTTCACTCCCCTTATATAAAGTTATATCATTAACATAAAAGAATTTAGGTTAAGGCAAGTAAAGTCACTGTAGTTAGGTTTAGAAAAAAAAAAAACAGGGCTAATATTAAAATAAGAAATGACCCCAAAAAAAGAATAAATGAAATTACATGAAAATTAGAAAAGACAAATTAAAAAGAAAGTAAAGTATAAACAACAACAATTAAACAAGGGAATGACCTAAAATAGGTGCATAAAAATCATGCTAATATATATTATATATATATATATATATATATATATATATAATATATATATTTGTGAAAGGCATTTGAAAGCAGTGCAAGGGCAGTAAAGTCGCTCCAGTTTTCAAATTGTTAAAATGACTCAAAGTTTAAAGTTCACACGGTTCTGAACATGCATCCCATATGGAAACTCCCTTCTTTTGAAAGAAGCCTTCCAAGTGATGCATGAATTACAGGTTCATGATTATGTGGTATATGTATGAATATAGGTGCATTAGTTTTAAACTTACAGTTTATGTGAATACCCTGCGTCATCTTAAGAACTCCAGTGGTTCATCAGACAGATGTTGAGGCCAAACTGAGCCTGCGCAATGGCCTCCAACCTACCATACTGTTTGAATGAACAGTTAGCATAAAGCATGATATATGATACCAGTAGCTCGTCTATCTGCTCATAGGATTGCTACTTGATATTGATTACTAGCTGCATGACAACAGAGCTAAGTTCTGCATGTTGGGACCAGCGAGTTTATATAATGCAATGAGGTATGATGAGATCTGTGTGTCAATGCATCTTCTTGTCATCCTTTTTAAAACTGCAATGACTGTGTTTAAAAAAAAGACCTTGGGTAATGCCATTAAATTTCTCAATTTAACACTTTGCATTTACCACAGTTCATGTCGCTCCCACTCCACCACCACTTGCATACATTAAAAAGACACTCAGAGGGCAACAATCTTTCCTTTTAGCTACTGTAAACTTCAGTTTAATGTGTCTGCACATCTGGATTTTTCCCCCCAGCCCACTGGGATTACTGCAAAATATAATTAGTGTTTCCACTTCAATTTATATCCAGACTATAAGACTGGTAAATATGCAAATCTAAATCAATATATAGGTTCTGTGCATCTGAAACACAATATTCATTTGGGAATATGAACTCACACACACAAATCATAAATCCTTTATACAAACTGTGTTTTTTTTTTTGTTTAAATAACAAACTTGTCCTTATATTTGTGACTCTAAGAGAACACAAGTACATGACATTCACATACTTATGTAGATTAGGGACATAAACTGTTTTCAACTTAAGTTTTATAAACACACATAAATATAAACTTTTTTCTTTTTTGGGAACAGAAAAGGTCAGACGGAGGATTCAGTACTTCAAAGTTAATTCCATTGTTCACTTTACACGATAATGAGTATAATTTAATTTCCAGTCCAGTAGATCAGCGGCTAATGCCACTGAAACGGGATATATTTAATGGAATTGAGAAACTAATTGCGAAATCTAAAACTGGATTGTCGGCGATGTTCAGAGGAGGAGTTTCACCCCTCTAACTGATTAAACTGTTTCAGCAGATTAATTATTTCTCCCAGTCTCCCACTTTTCTCCAGCCACTGGCCCTTAGTCTTTGTTCAGTCTCTTTCTCTGTTGGTGCTACATGTCTCTCTCTGCATTTGTTAAACAGTTGATTTTGATATGGTAAATAAAAATTAAAAAATAAAAAAAAAAAACAACACTATGGGCAGGTTATTGAATGCTCCTAATAAAGTCTGTAAGCTTGTTCAGGTAGAGAAATCCAGTGTCCTGTGACACTCATTTAGGCCTGCATA
This sequence comes from Plectropomus leopardus, assembly GCF_008729295.1. Classification (NCBI taxonomy): domain Eukaryota; kingdom Metazoa; phylum Chordata; class Actinopteri; order Perciformes; family Serranidae; genus Plectropomus; species Plectropomus leopardus. Next base: position 32,638,998 of record NC_056467.1, read on the forward strand.
ATGCCCACATTGCAATAAGGTTGTGTACTGGCATATTGCCCAACAATAAAAGTAAATATTGGAGAATTTTGAAAAAGCCTAGATGACATTCAGGGTTTTTTTGTATTTGTTTTTTTAATCCCAAACTCTTAAAATGTTTACTTATTGAAATATCTACACATGGCCACAGTAGTATGGTGTATGTGCTTGGCCAACGATTGTGGTTATGGTTAAAACATTGTTTTTTCTGTGACTTGGTAGTTGACGTTTCCAGTTCCCTCTCTGTCAGCCCTGCAAAATTTGTGTTGTATTTAGGCTCTTACGTGTACTTTACAAGTCTTGGAATATTCTGATATGTAATATCCTTTGATTTATGGACAGTGTAACAACGTTACTCTTTTTCTGGATGCCATTCCAACAGAGCAGAGGACTGTAGGGGAGAAGGAGAGGAGGTGTGCGCTTTACAGTAAATAATAACTGGTGTCTCTGTGGAAATGCTGTCTCTTTCCCTTTTGTGGATCACTGCTATAAGTTGTGCAGATTCAAGTTGCTAAACAGAGTCGCTGTCCATGTTCGGGAGAAGCAACCATGTGGAAATCTCTTTGGGATTGGGATGTGTCAACAGTTAAATCATCCTACGACCAGGACCTATGGTGTAAGCTGTTGGTTCTATGGAAATTATATGACCCGTACCTTTGTATAACACTGCAAAGCAACATCTATAAAGGCCCTTGCTCATATACCCCATATTCATTTATTCCCACTTTGGAATTTTTGTTTGTATGCCTGTATTCCTGACATATTTTGTTGTAAACTTTTTTTAATTCTTTTTATGACATACAGGTAACCCCACCTCCCTTCCCCCTGGGATTTATGATGAATTGTTTACTGTTCCAATGATGAAATTGTTTCTAATGGTTAGAGCCAATAATATGATGAGATATGTATGATAAACTCTACTGATGGCTTGTGTTTGGCAAACTGACACATTTGATTTGATGAATTCAGAGTTTCTGTGAAGTCTGCTGATGGGCTCAGCTAGAGATTTTTGGTTGTTTTATACTTTTTAGCCATTAGGAGCAGTACTGGTCCGAATGAAAACGACAAACCAAACAAAAGACAAAAAGTACATATCAAGCATCCCTAATCATTATTGTTTTGTTTTTTTTTTTTACTTGTTGTTGCTGTTTGTTTTTGTTTTGTGGTTTGTTGTTTTGTTTTTTTTTCTTGTCGATGTGTAGTTGTTGTTTGTGGTTGTGATGGACTCCGAACATTATTGTTGTTGCTGATGTTGTACCCTGTTCTTTATGAAAATAGAAAATATGGATCACTACAACGATCTGGAAACATGGATAATTTAAAAGCAGTGGCCATTGATGTAAGAGGACACAAATAAAAGGAACAAATTACAGAAATAAATTTAAAAAAGCTGAGTTGTACCTTGTAGAATTCCATGTGACAAATAACGTTTGCTAGATTGAACCTTTAGGCTTTGTCACTCCAGCTGGTCAACACCCACATTTTCTTCTTTTTTTTTTTTCAGTGGAAATCTTGCAACCAGTAGATTTGCTTATGGGGGTAAATACGCAGGATGTGTTTTACATAAAGTTAAATTTGATGTCCAAATTTGCAACGCTGACTCGCAAATTGTCTTGACAGTGCTGACCTTTGAGAGGACAGAGAGAACTGGAGGGTCTAAGCTGAAGGACGCTTGTGTATCATGTCAGCTGTGTGGCATCCTGTGATTTTATTTAAACCCCAGAGAGAGAAGTGATGTCAATGATGTTATGTTAACCTAGACATAATATGAAGTTTAAATTACCAATGCAAAATAGTTGAGAATGAACACCATTTGTAGAGGTTTTAACATAAAAGCAGCAAAATGCCCCCATTATATCTTTGATTAAAGTTGATTTACTCAGGTGGTTTGACCTCCCTTTCTCCTTGCTAGGTAGAATCAGTCTGATTAAAAAGGAACATCCTTCCAAGAATCCTATACCCAATGCAAATGCTCCCTCTCAGGATTATTAAGTGTGTGTTCTCTGATATTGATAAGGCTATTTCAAAATTTATTTGGCATAGGAAAATAACACGCCTCAGTTTCAAATTATTACAGCTGCCAAAAGAGAGGGGCGGTCTTTCAGTGCTCAACCTTATGTTTTATAACTGGGCATGCCACATGCGTATAGTGTCAGATTGGCTGAGGCATTTTTTAAATTAGAGCCAGGAGATCCATACTGATGCCTGGCACTGCCCCTCTCTGTCCTTATTCAGCCTTGTCACAATTGAAACATCCTTGTTTCCAACTGAGGTTAGAAACTGTCCAATTATGATGAACACAATCAAAACTTGGGAAAGAATTGTGAAGTTTACCCATAGGAATGGTCCCTTCTCAGTCCTACACCCCATTATACAAAACAAAGCCTTTCCCCCTGGACGGGGAACGAGCATATTTCAATGTTGGTATGATCACGGTATTAAGATTGTCAGTGATTTGTTTGAGTCTGAAAAATTGCTATCATATGAACAAAATAAAGCCAAATATGACATACCTTCTAAACATTTCTATGGCTTTCTTCAGGTCAGACACTTCATTAATAATCTTTATTTTTCCAAAACTCAGCCAATAGCCTTTGCTATTGACGTGTTTTTGCTACAGTCTTGCTGCAGTAAAAACTTTATATCCCACGGTTATGCAAAATTACAGTCCATACGTTCAGCACTGACAGAATCAAATGCGTTTGGGAGAGGGACCTAGGGACCAAGTTAGGGGAGGAGGCATGGTCCGATGCATTGGAGTCAGTGGGTAAAATCTTTCTGTGCAATAGGCTGACAGAGTCAGTATATTGCAGCGCACATCCCAATCCCTTCACACTTTCTGTCCTTGGATCTCTCCCCTCTGTGTCAAGTGCAAGAAAAAGGTTGTATCTTACATACATTGCATTTGGAGTTGCCCTCTGATTCTGGGGAAAAAAAATCACCAGAAATTAACTACAAGTAAATCCTGCTTTGTTTCTGTTGAGTATCTCAGGTGAAGGGTCCCCTTTGACAAATGTCCAACAAAAACTATTAAACAAACTTCCTCTGTTAGCAAGGAGATGCATTCTATTCCAGTGGATTAAGCCCAGACCCTTCAACAGTTAACCAGTAGTATGGAGAAATCTTCAAAGTTTTGCCGATGGAGCGCTTAAGTTCAGTTTTGAAGGCGAATGAGGGGGTCTTCGATAAGTAATGGGCGCCCTTTTTAAACCATCTCCTAGACTGCACAGCAGACTTAATAAGTAGGGGGTGCTGCAATGTGGACTAGCATCCCTCCGTACCTTTGTGTATGCCTAATGCTCCCTTCTGCCTTAGTGCTATACTTCCGGATCTAGATGACATATTTAAGCCCTACGAAATGTCCATATATATATATATATAATGATGTTGGTGTTGCTGCTGTCTTCTTGTTTTTTTTTTCTAATTTAATATGGTCTGTTATGTGCTAGGACCAGATGCTGTCATGTATGTTTTTGTTGTCTTTGTTTGTTTTAAATAACTCAATAAAATATTGTTTAAAAAAAAAAAAAGCAGCAAAATGTCTGTGGTTACGGGGTTGTGTGTCAGAGTTGACAGCATTCTGCCAATGTGACAGTTGAATTAATGATTCAATAATACAGGTCAATGTTATTAATATCAACATATATCAGGTAACACTACATCCATTACTAAGTGATCTAAAATCATAATGCAAGCAATATTAATGTTTTCATGGGTGGAAAAACCAAACACACACACACACACTTAGACAAATAAGGATGAGAATGGTGACAGAAGTTCCAGAACACTGAGAATTCTGAGACCTCACTTTCTTCCATCCATCGATTCTACCAGCTCAGTACAGACTTGGCATCCACACTGAACACAGCACGGAGATTATCTGCACTAACATATGAACATTTTTCCACAAGAGGAAAGCAAACCACTTTTACTGAGTAAACCTGATTTACAGAAAGCTCAGAGCAACCCAGCTCATCTGAAAACGTCTGAAAACAGACTGGTAAGTGAATGCACTTCACCAAAGATTAAGCACTAAATTGTTTCAGAGTTTAGAAATTAATTTGCACAATTTAATAAACATATTTAAAGGGTGATAAATAAGTTTTTTAGTGAAACAGCACCAGTGAGTGAGTTTTAGTGTGAGGTAGAGGATCGGTAGTATCTGTTCAGATTTACACAGAAACAAGATGAAAACTCAACAACAACAAAAATAGCAAAAAACAGATAAGTTTTGTTGGTGTAAGACATATTTTATATGAAAGAGCAAGAGTTGAGCTACATATTTTATGGCATAGTGATCTAAATATCTTCAGTTAATTCACACATTAAGAGAAAAGCATTTCCCTCCTAAAATCCAACTGTTTCTATTGTTTAAACTTATGGCTGTTTTTTGTGGTAAAGAGAGAGGCTTGTAATTTAGGTTTTTCAGATAATACCCTGCTTCAAATTTTATAGCAAGTGAATTCAATGCACTTATTAAGAATGCATGCAAGCAATTTAAAATGTATATAGCCACAAAAACGTGTATTTTCTGTAGCATGTATGTTTTCATGTATACAAATATCACATCTGCTTATGAGTAAATTGATACATGCAAGAATTGTGTCAAACTACTAAGTCTCATGTACCCATTATGTGAATGTATCACATATGAAATATGGTATATTTGAGAATTAGGGATAGCACATCCACTAGCACAACAAAAATTTAAAAAAGTAGAAAGTGAAAGACTGGAAAGAAGCACGGGGATGCAAACATCAAGAATTCAAAAGTATCTATCAGCAAAATTGTGAGAGTCATGAACAGAACTATGACAAATCATCATAGCTTTGTTTGCAGCGTCAACACGTTAGAAAAACTAATCTTATAATTGTCAGTCACAAAAGGGATAAATAAGAACATGTATTATTCTGTAAAGCAATATTAAGAACTAATGTTTGATTCCTAAAGTCCTGAAAGGTGATTTATTTTTTTTGTTAGTTTTTGTGTGTGCACAAGATAATATCTTATTCCACTTGATGTCAGTTACAGTGATATCCACACTTTTTACAAAATTCGTGTTGAAATTCTCTATATAAGACTTAAAAAGCATGTATAGCTCTGCTTGTTGTGTTTCAAAACACTCTTTCGCAAAGCTTACATTTCTCCAATGTTTATGTTTCTTCACTAGATTTCTGATTCAAGTAACATGGACAAAGAAGCAGAGAACATGGATGAAATCCCCAGCTCTCCTGCATTCTCCATGATCTCGGAGTTCTCTGAGACTGAAAACATCCCTATCTCAGAGGACATTGATGAGAATCTTGATTATATTGATGAGCTGTTGCAATTGTATGATCTTCTGGAGGACGAAGAAGACACCTTCCCCGGGCCCCAATCGGCCATCAGCGAGGACAGCGGGTGTCCCTCTCCTGACTCTGAGATCTCAGAGGCGATCACACCATTTGAACGGAATATTGATGAGGTGATCACAAACGTCTGCCAAAGCTACTTGTATCCAGAGAACCTGGAGACAGAGGCAGATGATTTTGGAGAAGAAGAGGAAGTCCAGACTGTTGCAAGACCTGCCTCCTGTGCCTCTTCTTCCTTCACCAACCTCCAGGTGGATTATGAGGATGTTAAGACGTCGGAGTCCACCGAGGCTGCCTGGACACCAGAGCCCACTGAGGCTGTCCAGACATCAGAGCCCACCGAGGCTGCCTGGACATCAGAGCCCACCGAGGCTGATTTTCTTGATGAGCTTATGCAACGATATGATCTTTTGGAGGATGAAGAAGACGCCTCCCCTGCGCCCCATTCGGCCTCTTCTGACTCAGAGATCTCAGAGGCGATCACATCATTTAATCTGAATATTGATGAGGTGATTGCAAACGTCTGCCAAAGCTTCTTGTATCCAGAGAACTTAGAAACAGAGGCAGATGACTTTGGAGAAGAAGAGGAAGTCCAGACTGTTGCAAGACCTGCCTCCTGCGCCTCTTCTTCCTTCACCAACCTCCAGGTGGATTATGAGGATGTCAAGACGTCGGAGTCCACCGAGGCTGCCTGGACACCAGAACCCACCGAGGATGTCCAGACACCAGAGCCCTCCGAGGGTGCCAGGACACCAGAACCCACCAAGAATGTCCAGACACCAGAGCCCACTGAGGCTGTCCAAACACTAGAGCCCACCGAGGCTGCCGGAACACTAGAGCCCACCGAGGCTGCGGTGACACCAGAGTCCACCAAGGCTGTCCAGACACCAGAGCCTATCAAGGCTGCCAAGACAAAAGAGCCCACTAAGGCTGTCGGGACACCAGAGCTCACCAAGGCTGTCCAGACACCAGAGCCTATCAAGGCTGCCAGGACACCAGAGCCCACTGAGGATGTCAGGACACCAGAGCCCATTAAGGCTCTCCAGACACCAGAGCCCAGTGTCTTGAACCCACTGCTGCAGTGGTGTTTCAGTGGACAGCGGAGGAATAGGATTCACCCAGCTCCACTTGTACATTTGGATGCTGTCAAGTCAGCCAGCACTGACGAGGATCAGACACCAAAAGACACCAGACATGTTTCATCTCCATCTTCTACTGGCTTGAGTCCACCAGATCATCAGGTTGCTGAGGTCACACTTCAGCCTGACTCTGAGCGTCTCAGTAATACCAACGTTGACGCTGATAAGACCAAGGCCAAGAGGAGGAACCGCTTCTCCCGCTTCTTCAGAAATATCTTCTCAAAGGTATGGAAGCATTAACAGGAAAACTCTAATCAGTGAGACTATTTTAAAAGTACACAAGAATAGATGAGACCACATCTGACCAGATAAGATGTCAGATGTTACAGACCGACAGAGATGCTATGGAAGACTCCCGATGATCTGTCTCAGCTGGACTTGTTTGTTCTTGTGGATGTTTTATGTTTCATCCAAGAGGCTTCATCACCTTTGAACTTCTCTCCTGCTAACTAACCTGAATTTCAAACTTAGTGCTTCTTTGTCCAAAAGCTTTGTGAGTTGTGAGGTAATGAAGTTTTTCAAGGCCAAACAAGTCCAGTTGTTTTTGACATGAAAACATCTTCTGGTTATGTTTTTGTCAAACTGTAGATATTTGTTTGTACTGCTGTACTGACATGTTATTTTTGTTTCTATTACTTCCTTAAAAAGAATGAGGAGAAGATGGAGAAGAAGAAGGTGCCATCAGCATGGGATGTGACCAAACAGCCTCCTTTTTGGATGCGGCTGGTGAGCTGTGGCTCATACAACTCTACATTTGAAGACTAAAGATCTGATCCGACCCCCCTTTTTTTTATTTTCTCTCTCTTTAAATTTAAAGAGAGAAAAAAATAATAAATTTAAAGACATTACATGCATCAAAATTTGTAAAAAATTGCAATATGTTTGGATTTAAGGAATTCATAGAACAAAAAAAAAAAAGATTTAGTTTGTTGGATATGTTTTTTCATTTGTAAGAGGAGGATTGAGAAGATTGAGACTGATTGAAAAGTTACACATAGTCTGGCTTCAAGGGGAATAGCCTGGAAAAGTATGATATGATAATATGTGAAGCACAGGAAAACTGCTTCAACAAAGCAATAAAAGCTTGAAATGAACCACAAGTGATAAAACACTATGAAGGGATATCTTGCCTTGGAACAAAATGTTGGCTAGATAAACAATCCAACAAACATTGACATTTAGGTGAACTTTTAATATCTTCTTGTATTTATGACGTCACAAAAGCAGGTTAAAGTGCCAGTGCAGAAATCTGATGATTCATATCGTTTCAATGAAAATAAATGCCAAAGGTTCTGTTATAATCAGCTTTTCTTGGGCAAATATTTCAGCTTTCATTTAGAGTATCTTGTTCATCAACAAAGTCAAACTCAAAATATCTGTTAGACTCTCCATCACCCCGGACTATTTCAAGCTGTTGAAATTTAGTTCTTCATTTGATGTTAAAAAAAAAAAGGGATACCAGTAAGCTGTCGTCTGAATGCAACACCCCCACCCTAAACACACACACACACACACACGTGCATCCCCTAGTGTCCAGTTCCAGGTGTGTGTATTTTAGAGTTGAATGTTGTATCTGCTGTCTGCAGGGGAGGTCACCTTTAAGATGGCAATTTAACAGCTTTGCACCAGAGAGCATGTGCCCAGACACACACACACACATACACACACACACACACACACACTCACACACATACATTATACATCTACTATAGACATACACACACACACACACACACACACACACACACACACACACATCCTGGAGCCCCCCCGATCACAGATAGAGGACTTGATAGAAAGAGACAGCAATGGATTGTTCTCAACTCTCACTGTGGTCAGCAGCTACGTCTGTGTGTGTGTGTGTGTGTGTGTGTGTGTGTGTGAGAGAGAAAGAGAGAGAGCGAGAAGAGAGAATTAGAGCTGTCACTACTCCGATAACAATGTTAAGGTGAGGAAGAGTGCTTATTACACACACACACACACACACACACACACATGCACAAACACACTCACTGCCTTCTGACAGGGAAGGTGACTTTTGTCAGAGAAAGGAAAGAAAGAAAGAGGCCTGAAGAAGGAGAAACAGCCAGACTGAAAGAGAGAGAATTAAAGAAATGTTGAAAAAGAAAAAAAAAAAAAAAAAAGATTAACAAGCAGTTAAGGAGAAGGAAGTGGAGCCATAAGGCTGAGACAACAGAAAAGGAGTGTGCTGCGTTCACCAATTCTGAGGAAGAACGTGTGTGTTTGTGTGTATGAGAGAGGAAGAGATTTGTCATTTGTGACTGACAGGCCTCTTCAAGCAGGTAGGATTAAAGTGACACATACTTTACAGCCGGAGTGAAGGAGGGGCAGACGGGAGGATGAAGTGCTGAAAACTGGATAGGAGGAAGGAAAAGAGACAAAATGTGTGCATGGGATTGAATGAGATGAGGGAGAGGAGGGTGGGACGGGAGGGTGGGAGGATGGGAGGATAGGAGGATGGAAGGGAGGAGGAGATCAGGGGGATGATGCAAACAGACAGAGAGGTAAACAAATACTTCTGAGAGACAGACTGTCAGAGTAAGCATAAGCATATTTGCTGCAGGACACTAGTAAGCAGTCAGAGACTAATCAAAGTTTTATGTTTAGTTTGGGAGAGTCTTTGGGGATCAGATTGTTTCCACAAAAAAAAAAAATATGAAAAAATGAAGAAAACTATAAATCATGTCCAGGAAACTCAGTAAGTTTTCGTTTTTCTTTTTTTTTCCCAGCTGCACTGATTCACACATAAATGCCGTCATAGTTATGAGTATTTATCCCCTGGAGATCGTATTCAGTTTTCATGACGACATTTTTTAAAATCAATTTCTTAGCTGACAATGTGATTTAAAACATGTATGACAACATAAATCAAATGGCAGAAATAAGTTGCTCAGAAGAAATTGATTTTCGATAACCACATTAAGGAATTTACTAAGCTCTTGGGACTGGTTGATGGACCGACTGAAAGTAAGATACCTTTGAAGGAGAGAACACCATCTTTCATGGGGCTTTTCCATCCACTCTCATCCATATGATATCAGGGTGTTATCAATGTATTTCCATCAGATTTTTTTTTTCAAATTTCACAAAGCACAGACATTTAGACAGCTAAAAAAAGGGACTTGATAAGACAAACTACAAGATACTCAATAAAGAGTATGTAGCTCGAATTATAACCTCGTGCAGATTTTTTCAAGATTATTTACAAAGACAAGGGTGTTCAGAACAGCCACATGCAGGTGAACGGCCCTTGTGTACAATGAGACGATAACAGTAGACGGTCTTCAATTAGTGCAAATGATGGTAGTAAAAGAAAGAAGTAACAACAAGAGAAGAAACCAAAAAACAGACAATTTTACCTTATAGATAAGCTGTAGTGGAGGGGATCTATATAAATATACTGAAGGGTTTATAAGCAGTTACAGTTTTAATATCTTTTTGTTTGTGTGATGAATTGAATGAGTGTATTGTTTGAACCTGTTAAAAGCAATAAAGTATAGTCCTCTACCCGTGAATTTGCGTTTATGGTAATGGAATTTGGCCATTATACTAAGAGGATTAATCATCTGTGTTTTGTGGGGGGTTTTCTTATGTATGTTAATTTCCAGGAGACCAAACAACAGATCCCTCCAAAGCAAGGCAAACCCTTTATCAGGATTTTCGGAAATATAATTATTAAACCAGAAATTCTTCACAATGGGGCAATACCAAAATAGATGCACAGCAGTTTGGGTGCAATCAAAATAGAAACTCTAGTTCAATGTCTCGTAAATCTTTTCAACATGTTCATTAATGGCAGAGATTTTATGAATTAGTTTAAATTTCCTTAACTTTACGTGTGACTATGCATCGATTAGGTAAAAGCCAGACTTTCTTCCAGTCTATATAATACATTTTTTCTTTTTTTTCTCAGTATGAGATCATAAGTGTGCAGATTAAGCTTTTTCTTTTTCAAAAGCTTTTTAGTCACAGAACATTTTAGTGACCTGTCACTTTTTTCCTAGGCAGGACAGTGCCACAGAAAGTAGTTGTTGTTTTTTACAAAGACATTGCTGCTTCTCCGGACAGGATTGCCCCCCCCAAGTAACCAGCTAACCAAATATTAACTACAGCATTCAAATTATCCATCACACAATATTGTAAATGCAGCATATTCCTTTCTTTTGCAACAACATAGAATTCCTACTGTGAAACATTGCTGATGTGTCTTCAGAATCCACCATTGGCATTGTCAGAGTTTACAAGGAGGACCAGCTTTTCGTTTTTTTGTTGTCACATCCCTTATTTACCAGGACATCCTATGTTTCAGGTAGACAATATGTTGTGACAGTCCTGTCCTCCCCAGAAACCTCATTCAGCTGGGAGATGGTGTTGGTGGCACAGACAGGGAAGGAGGTGTTGGGGTCCTTTCCTCAAAGGAAAATATACCTGCCAGCAAATATCTTCTTATGTATGGTGCAAATCAGAGAACAGTCAGCATGAGAGGGTATCTTTTCCCAGGCCAACTCCTTTAGGAGACCATAAAAAAATATATAAGAGCAATTGACATCTTTGACTATTCTATTGTCAGAAATATTAAGTCCTGTGCATATAACCACTTTTAGGCTTTCTGTTAGATCTTTTCATCCATCAGCTAAAACTGCTGAACCTATCCCAGCTGATATTTTGTGAAGAGTTTGTGTCTTCCTTGTCTTCCTTCCTTCGTCTTCATGATGACAGAACACACAAACAGATACAAACATTAACACTGTCTTATTCCCACATTGTGACTACTGACAACTCTAAACTCTGCTCGACCCCTCTGAAGCTGCCGCTGCCAAACTTGTTTCTGCTCCTCTTGTTTTTAGTCTGGTTCTCCTTTGCTTTGTACATTCTCGCTTTAATTTTAAGAAGCTTAACTTGTGGTGTCACTCCAGTTTACAGGACTTCCAGAACAGAAAGTTTTTCTGCAAGCAGTTTTGGATTTTGAGAGAACTGGCAGCAAGCTGTGCTTGTTAACAGTGCTGGGGGTAGTCAACAGGAAAGCAGCATGTTTGTCTAAAAAGCCTGATGCAAGCTGTTCAATGGGCTGCACAGATGTGGACGCACTACGTTTTTACTGCAGGCTGCTTGAACCATTGCTGCACTTTGGCTTCAAATCACAGAGGAATATAAGTGTTTGCACATTTGGAAAAAAACAACAACACTCCTGCTATTACAAAATTGTCTGCTGACAACATATGGTGCTTTGTAAATTAGAGCAAATTAAGTTCTTTGTCAATAAAGTTTGGATTATCTTTGAGACTGTGTGATAATTTGGTTTATGGTGTTTGGAAATTATTGATTTCATAGTTTTCTTTAATATCAGTACAGTACAACATGCTCTAAAGATGAGTTGATTTTAAGCTTGAGTAAGTAGGCTGAAACAAATCATGTGAGGGTCTTCTAAACTGACATAATTTTCTGTTATTATGTCAAACCCTCTGAGCTCAGTGAGTGAAGATCGAATGATATGAGAACCTGCCAAAAGCACAGGTTACAAAGTAGTTAGTTGACAAAGTAACATTAAACATAAAAATCATTCACTCAAATGAAGAGACAGTTTTGCTTTACAGAATGACTGAGTCACAATATGAAACTTTTACCATAGCTGAAGTAAACTGTACTGTCATTTTGTTTCATTTTGTCAGTTTGTCAGTTTTGATTCATTGTTTTGGGCTGTCTGAACTCAGACAACAGACTTTCCAACACATACTTATCCCTAGTCATCATGCATTGCCACTTTTCAGTGGACTTCTGCATCTACATATTAAGTTCTAGGTATGCTCAACAAAAGAACATGCTGGCACAGATGGTTAGGATAAGGCAACAAGGGCAAGGATGGTTAGGTTTAAGACATCACATCCAGACAGCAAGAGAAAACTGGACTGAAAGTTCGAGGTTTGTTGGCCCTAAGGGACCTTCATGCTTCTTATATGTCGCTGTCCAGCAGCATATCATGTGGATGTGACAGGTTCTATCCTGCTGCGTTCTCAGCTGACGCCAACCATCCGGGTTTCATGATGCCGAGGCAGTTGCCACCCGGTGGCGTATACTAACACTGTGAATGCTTCCATTCATTGTATTCCAGGCTAATGCTATCTAGGGGTGTATCATGCAGACGCAATAGGTGGCTTTTGGCGTTGGGACCTTAGGCTTAAAGCCTTGCAAAAGTGGCAGTATTTGACAACCTCAGAATGATGCTGGACTGTCAGGTGCACATATTCTTTGATAGTCTAACTATTACAAAAAAATATCCAATTGACAAGATAAAAAACATTTTAGCAAGGCAATCAAATGAAAAGAGCCATGTGAGTAGGACAGATGTGTTTAAAGACTTGAAAACAATCTGTACATTGTCTGGTTTAAGGAAAGTTGCAGGATAAGCGTCCACTTGTTGAGAACCTTAATTTTACATGTATTTGTCTCTTAGAGCACCAGACAACAGAAAGTTGTATATGCAGACTTTTAGAAAATCCAGACAAACAATTGAAATGATTTTCAAAGGGAATCCTGACCAACAAACCACAGGCATCTGAGTAGAGCCAAAACAGATGAAAAAGGAAAAAAAAGAGACTTCTTGTGGCTCACTTTTTTTTCTTTATTAATTCCTCCTCTTCTGTTGAATGTTTTGCCCAAAGATCTGCTCTGCTGACCCAAAATACCTTTAAATGCCTTCAAGACATAGAATAAAAGTCTATAAAAGTCAAAGAGGCTTCTTTAGTTCTTTGACACACCATATCAACAATATGACCTCAGAGTAGAAAGAAAAGATAAAGAAAGCGTCTTTGAATGAGAATTTAGGAATTAATGCCTTGCTCAAAGGCATACTGGCAGCAGGTGTTTAAGAATTCATCCTTGGACTGATCTTCAAACAGTCAGAGGATCCAAACTTCAAACTGTTTTACACCTGCAAGCCCTGTTCTAATCTGCAAGGTGCCAAACTCTGGCAGACACACACACACACACACACACACACACAAACACACACACACACAGCTATTCTTGCTATTATTCAATATTACCCAGAGATTAACAAAAGCCCCTTTTTTATTCCACAGAGCACTTGAGGCAGCACAGGACATTTAAAGTGACAAAGGGCACTTAGAACAGGCCGGGGAATAAGTCCACTAAAAGGCAATTAAAGCTGCAAAGTGCAATCAAGGACAGACAGCGCAATTAAGCCTACACACTCGTGTGCATTTAACTCCAGGTTCCTATTTAAAGATTATTATCCATTATAAATTTGCCTTGTACATTCTGATTGAGAAAAAGCTGTTGGGTTTGTAGAGTGGAAGTGCAGCTGGAAATGTTGACGCTGCTTTGATGAAAACATGTCTATGTTAGAGTTGCATCAATGAAACAAAATAAAATAGAACTTTTGAACAAAAATTGATGTGTGCACTTGTTAAACGCATTTCACAAAAAGTTGCTGAGTCTTTTGGAAAATACTCGTTAAAGATCAGCAGTGCAGCTGGTAATATTGGTAGTTTAATTTTGAAAATTTAGTAACAAACCTTTTTTAACAGCACAGTCTCTAAAAAGTTTCTGTCTTTTTAGAAGAAATTTCAACCCAGTTGCCAAAAAAACAACAACAAACCACATGTTACAATTGTACACAATTGGATAAATTGAAACTTGACCTTTAAACAGTGGGGTTAATGTGTGGTTTGGTTTTGGCACAAAAAAACGTGGTTATGGTTAGATGAAAGGTTTTGGCTTATGATTTGAGGTGCACTGTTTCCAAATAGTGGTCTGTAGCTTAGCAGGTGTCTCTCCTAGGTGACACACCTTCAACAATCCCCTCCACCTCCAGATGACAAAGCTAGCTCATATAATACATCCATTTTAAAAATATTGATAAAATTCATACAAAGCTTGGGAATGTATATAATTCACTGTTTGCAGAAAGGCACAATGCAAGTATTGAATACAAGTTGTCTACAGTCACTGATTCTCTCCAAAATGCATCATGAACACATTTCCTTATATACATTGACATACATAAAATCATCACATTTTGGGGCTCTGTATACAGCACAACAAATATTCCAAGTAATTTTTACAAAATTATTTGTTTTTAAAGACATCTAGATCAGGCAGCAAATTCTTTGGCCTGGTGCAAAAGCTTAAGTATTACTATTTTTTTTTTAATTTATTTGCACCAACAGGACTCCCAATTATGCCAAGGTCTTTGAGTGCAGAAAGCAGGTTTGGAACCAAATGTAAAGAACAAAAACTCAGCTGGGCAAAGTCAAAGATTTATTATTGAAAATATTTAAGTCTCAAAATCAGGCAGGCACAGAACATCAAACCAAAACTAAAGATGAGCTGACAAAAGAAGAAAGGAACTGGGCAGGTACAAGTAGGGAGACACTAATTTGGGGAGTGACAACAGGTGAAAATCAAAATGAAACTAATAAATGAAACTAACATCAAATGAAACTAATCAGGGCGGGGCAGATCATCAAAATTGGCAGGAAAACACAAGAGCAGGAAGTGAAATGAGATGTGAGTAACAAAAGAAAACAGGAAACACTAAACATGACTAAAGTGAACAGATATTGGAGCTACACCAAAGAATTAATGGTCATGCTTTGTACTGATGCTTTGTACAATGCTTTTCTCCTCTTTCTTCAGATGTCAAACACCGTGAAAACTAAAACAAAAAATAAAAGATATAAAGCTTTGAAACCATATGTTTTCCATCTAGTGTCCATCATTTAGTATTCCAATTTAGCACAACAAAGTGTGCTGAAAATAAAACAAAATGTCCAAAAATGCACCACCGATGTCCACACATTAACAATTTCCCACAATGTCGTCAACTACACAGGGGTGGTGTTACTCTCTGCATTTAGTTAAAACCTTACATTAATCAATACACTTTTAAACCAACAGCTTTTAAATTACTTCCCAGATACATTTTTATCACATTTTTAACACCTTTTTATTTCATTTTCAATGGCTTTTTAACAACTTCATCAAATCAGGTAATTAATTTATACGTTAAACATATTAAAATTAACACATAAATAAAACTGTCTAAGAGACAGTTACACATTTAAATAAAAACAAGGAAAAAAAACATGACCTCAAGATGGAGAACAGGGCATTATTTTATTTACATATTAATGTGTCATGTAACATTTATTTTGCTGGTGTAACTGGTGGATTACAAATGTTACAAAATGATCTAGTGCAAGCTGAATATGAGTCAAACAAAGTGCTGCTTGTTTAAAGATGTTGATTAGGTCCTGGCTGGACAACCACCACTGTGGAGACGACTACAGAATGTTCTTTCTCTGCACAGTCTGACAGCTTTAAGTGCTCAAGCGGGAAGATGAAAATGTTTTTCTGGAAGAAAGAAGATTATTGCTCAGAGACAGAGAGGGGTGACTGTGCTCTGCTGTCATGCTGTCAGCGGCACTCTTTGTACCTTCTATGCTTTTTTTCTTATTTTCTCACTCACTTTAAACTTTTCACCATTTCAGAGAGTTCTTTATGTCCTGAGTAAAGTTTACAACTTTGGAACACATAAGCTTTAAAAACCGTTTGTGCAAGCGTTGTTGCATGCAACAACTCATATCATGGGTCAGGTGGAGGACACTTCATTTAAATAAAATGGCAGTGTAAGTTCTATCATGCTATGCTTAACTCATTCACAATTCACTCCCCCAGCATCAATTAAGTCCATTCTCATTCCAAAGTCGTAGTGCCACTTTGTCAGTTCTTTATGCATAAGGGTGCAACACAATTTGCATGCACATGAAATGCCACCAGAAGGCGTCAGGTTAGGACACGGCTGGACGGAACTGGTTGTGGTGTTCTTGTGCATTGGCGGACAGCTGGACAGCGCCTGAGCGGCTGCTCAGTTTTGAGCACAAAGAGAGGGAACTTGTTGTATGCACATAAAATGGGTTGAAATGTTGCAGGTAAGGACATAATACAAGGAGTGTGAATTTGCCTATTGGGTGGCCGGGAGGGGAGACGGACGGATCCAACAAACCTGGACTTTGATACAGGAATCTGGTGTTCATTTCCCAACTTACCATGTGCCAGCTCACCCTAACGCTAAATATCCATTACGTTGTTGCCTAATCCTAACCATCCATAGCAGGATTTGTTGACGTCCAGGCGTGGGTTGCCAAGTCCTGTTGTTGCCTAAACA
This sequence comes from Plectropomus leopardus, assembly GCF_008729295.1. NCBI lineage: Eukaryota > Metazoa > Chordata > Actinopteri > Perciformes > Serranidae > Plectropomus > Plectropomus leopardus. Next base: position 32,655,716 of record NC_056467.1, read on the forward strand.
CGACCACATGTTGCATCATCCCATCATTTGCTTTTGTTGACATCACGGTAGCGGCATTGCAGAATGTAAAGAGCATATTTAGACACAGAAATCCACTGCAAAGTGACAATATGTGACGACTTTGGATGAGAATGTGTTGAATTTTTGGCATTCCCTCTTCTAGTTATCCAAACAAATGTTGCCACAATCTCTATCAGCCAATTAAGTTGCTACTTTCAAATTTTACCCTTTTCTGCCTTCTGCTTCTGTCAGCTGTCATTTCAGATGGAATTGCAATGCCGTCCTCCTCCAGTCATCGTATCCAGAGACCAGGACAAGCTCATCAAAGGCCCACTACATCCAGATCCTCTTCCCTTCACATCACCACCTGCACCAGCATCTAGACTCCTAAATGCTGTCCTAATCTACAATGGCTTCACCACACTCCTATAATATATGTCATCACAATAGAGTCAAACTGCCATAAAGACTTTCAACAGTTCTCATACGTATGTGCACATAATAAATAAATACTTTTTTCATTCAAAATGAGTTTCTCCTGAAAAACTATAAGCACACCTTATTAGTATGTAAAGGAAATGTCGTAAGCAATGGGAAATTGATCATATCAAATCAATGGATGAGAGGAGCAACTGTGGGAGTGAATGCAGGATTTTAGACCTGGCACAGTAAACAGCTGTGTTTAATTTTTAATGCGCCTGATGTTCTGCTGCTTTGTCTTTCGCCTAGAGTATATTCTGAAGTCCGAGAGGTGCAATGCATAACAGAACAGTATATATTATTTCTACAGCACTCTTAATAAATGGTCCAGCTCAAAAAACAGAACATTTATTTTTTGAGGGTGATATTTGAATCATGGCAGGCTGCCACAAATAAATTAATGTTCTGCACAGTGTAGGTTAATTTATTTAGACTGAAGATATTTGCACTGTAACTCCAACTTCTGCACAACTGTGCAATCCCTCCATTACACCTTTTGTGCATACATTTTGTGTTATTTATATTTTTAATTTATATATTTTGCCTTGTTGTTTTTTATATATTTTTTTCATTTTATATTTTTAAAGTGCTTCCATATATATATTTTTTAATTTTATGTTTTATTCTATTTAAATTTACTATTTTTATTCTGCCTTTGTGTTAATTGTTTTGCACCAGCTTGTCCCCCAAATTAGGTCACTTTTGGCTCCAAAAAAACAAGATGGCAACAACTGGAATGTTAAAGTTAAGACATTAAGATAGCAAATCCACCCAAACCGCAATAATACTTATTATTATTATCATAATACCCTGCTCCATCGTCGCAATGAAAGAAAAATCCATACTTTCACAGCCCTAGATAGTGAGCAAACAACACAAAACACTTTCTAAACTTCTGCGGCATCTGCAGTGATGTGGGCATTGTGCCGGGCTGTCGTGGTGTAGAGGGAGATGAGCCAGAGGGTTAAGTTTTCTATTTACTGGTCCATCTATGTCCTAACCCTCACCTATGATCATGAGCTTTGACAGGAAGAAAAAGATCGGGGTACAAGCTGCCAAAATGAGTTTCCAGTGTGTGGCCAAAATGAGTTTCCAGTGTGGGGTGTCAGCCTGACATCTGGAGGGAAGCTCGAAATTGAGCCGCTGCTCATTCATGTCAAAGTTGCCAGTTGAGATGGTTGGGGCATGTGATCCCAGGTGCCTAGAGTTGTTTCGAGCACGTCCAACTAGTAGGAGGGCCCAGGGGCGGATTCAGAACACACTGGAGGGATTACGTATCTTGTATAGCCTGGGAACACATAAAGGTCCCCCAGGAGGAGCTGGAAAGTGTTGCTGGGGAGAGGAAAGTCTGGAGTACTTTGCTCAGCCTGTTGCCAGAAAATTATTATAATTTTTATGCACTTTTTACAGATAATTTCTTGTTTATTTTTTTTTTTATTTCTATAACTTTTTATTTTAATTTTTGCAATTTTCTTGTAATTTTCTTGTACTCATTTTTTTTTATCTAATTCCCTGTTAATTTATGAGTCATTTCTTATTAAATTGCTAATTACTCTTTTCTCATATTAAATAAATTAAATAATTTATGCCAAATTGCACAGGTTTCAAAGGGTTAAGGTACATTCTCACCGTGAGTCTTTTTCTCAACCTAACCACAGTAACTTTACTTGCCTAAACTTCCTTTACTGTATGTTTATTATGTCACGTTATATTAAGGTCGAACATTATTCATGGGAAGGTAATTTGTAGGATGTCATTCGAATCGTTCTATAAGGGAATGTTGGGTGGCGATATGGTCAAAGCCAACAGACCTACAACTCTCTGTAAGGATTACATATCTCATCTGGCCTAGGAACACCCTGGGATCCCCCAGGAGGAGCTGGAAAGTGTTGCTGAGGAGAGGGACATCACTCAGCCTGTTAGCCCCACAAACCAGCAACACATAAATGGATGAAAATGGATAGATGGATGGATGATTTGCTAATCTGCTACCTTTATGGTTAAGGTTTGATCGGCTGAGTATGATGAAAATTACATTTTAAAAAAGCGAACAGTAGCTTATGCAGTAGTTGTGTCAAGGTCACATGATTTCTTGCTGATGTCTGTGCGCTTGCAAATACACTGGCAGTTTGTGGCTAAAAGGAAAAGCAGAAACGACGTTAAACGTGTGATTTAAGTCTTCAGTGGAAACATGCCTTGTCATAAAAGAGAAGACGAGAAAGGAGTTTCTTGACGAAGAGAAACCTGTATTCAGCCTGAAGTGTGTGTGTGTGTGTATGTGTGTGTGTGTGTGTGTGCATGTGTGTGAAATGTCAGAGTTAAAAACTAGGAACAGCAGTGATGACAGAGCAGCAGTCGCACAGGTGGGAAGGATTTCCCTTTTTATTTCCGTAGATTGTTCTCATTTTGTCTGTAAGGTTTGTCAGTCCCGCCGTCTTATCTCCACAGAGACAGAAGAGGATGAGAGGTTCCCGTGTCTTCTCCTCCCAAGCTGGTGGGACGTCTCTCTTTGCATTTGGGGTTTTCTTTCATCAGAGACTGAAGGAGGAGATTCAATCTGAGAAGGATTTTGGGAACATGTGACATCAGAGGTGGAGGTCTTCTCTCATTCATCTGTCTCCCAATCATACATTCATTCAAATAGATCTCTGAATCCAATCACCTTATCTTTATTCATCAGAGCTTTTTTCACTGAAATCAGTTGCCTGCTGCTTGAAATACACAAAGGACAGTGATGAGATTTAATGGAGAAAGTAAAATTGAATCCAGTTCTGTGGGTTATTTTTGTCCTCACAACAATATACAACACATTCACAGTCACATGGTGCCGCTCTGTCAGTGACCTTCCACGTCTACTAATAATGGTTTAGATATCCTACTGCATCAGCTGCTCGGGGATGCTGTTACAGTGATGTCAACAAATGCACATGGTGGGATGATGCTGCACAGTCCTTATGTTTAGGCAAAAAAGGCCCATGGTAAGGTGTAGAAAACCCAACACATCCACAAGGGCAGCAAACTGCGGACTCTGGCATGAGAATCAGCTGTTTGTGGGACCCATCCACCTCCCCACCAGCCCTAGAAGTGCTTTCGTACTCCTTGTATTCCATGGTTACCAGCAGTGTTATTACCTGATGCTGTCTTTAAGCGTTTCAATGCGTGCAAGTGATGCATTGCATGTGGACACGCCTGGTGACATCCGCCTGTGTATAATAACACAGCCACTGGCTCTGTCCTTGCATGTTCTCATCTGGCGCCATCCAGCCTTGTTCAGGTTGGACAGGGAAGGTGGCTTTTGGAGTCAAGCTTGAACTCCGAAAGCACTGACAGAGTGGACGTATTTGATGAGTTTGGAGTAAGAACTGGCTTGTGTGACAGGTGCTGGTCCTCCTTTCTCTCTCTTTCTCTCTCTCTCTCTATTTCTCTCTCTCTCTCAATTTAATTCAATTCAATTTGCTTTATTGGCATGAATGTTTGCAAAACAATATTGCCAAAGCCTCAGATACAATTAAATGATGATATAAATGAATACAAGAAATAAAAATCAATAATGATATTCAAATCAACAGCAAACCATTGGATAAAAAAGTGTTTGTGTGTGTGTGTGTGTGTGTGTGTGCATGCGTGCGTGCGTGTGCGTGTGTGTGTGTGTGTGGTATGTCCATTGTATATAGACGTAACAGAAAAAGTAATAATAAAAAAAAAAAAAAAAGTGAGACGTGCAGGAGAAATGAAGTATAAATGTCGTATCAGGTTGTTGTTCAGGTTGTTGTTCAGGTTGTTGTTCAGGTTGTCCTGTAGGCTGTGACATGCACCAACATTCTGTACCTCGCTGCTTCTTCTATATACTGTATTTTTGTCTGCTTAGCGAGAGCATCAAATCCTTGGCATTTACATTTAAATTG